>NW_023592443.1:0-8512 GCF_014839805.1 Manduca sexta | reverse complement strand
TGTTGTAACAATAGTTGTAATTGCGATTGCTTTCATCGCATCATATGTTACATGGGGTTTGAAAGAAGTATGTGTTGGTTGTATGTGGTTAGTGTTGCTATGGGAACCGGTTGTGATTAACAATCGTATTCAATAAACGATCCCTATCTCAATCTTCATTCCGATTCTGAAAATAAACCAATCAAAATAAGTCATTTGTAGATATGTCAAAAACTTTGCTGATTGATTGGTCAATTTGATTGGGAAAAGCGATTGGAATTAATACCTTTATGGAATAATAATGTCCATACCAATAAACGCGAACTCTGCTTGTAACGCTTTTACGACTAACTCACTGAAATAATTTCAATTAAATTTGCGAAAAGTTTATAGATTGCGTTTATTTTAAATATTTTTGTCCTAGGAGTAACGTTTATATTTTGTGTAAAGGTTAGTAATTTAGTAACAATAAGCCATCACAAAAATCAGTCCACGAATCTCAGAGTAATCGGTGTGAATACATAAAAAACCAAACACCCGTAATGAGAACCTCCTCTTTTGGAAATCGGTAAAAGATTAACGATAATCTAGACTATACGGATGTATGTACCACCGCAATTCCTATTTCGGCCGCCAAGCAGCAGTGTGTAGTCACTGTTGTGTTCCGGTTTGAAGGACATTGTATCCAGTGTAACTACTGGACATAATAAGACTTAATAACTCATGTCTGAGGATGGCGAGCGCAGTGGAATACCAAACAATACTTTGTAATTCAAGGTGTTGGATGGTGTTTCTCCTGTTTACGGGCGATCGTATCGCTTACCATTAGACGAATGGAAAACTAGTCACGTCATTCAAAGCAGTAAAAAATGCGATAAGCTCGCCCTCAATCATCACATCATGGGACGGAATACACGCTGAAAACAGTGTGCATCAATTGCGCTTTTGCATAATAATATCAGCCTTGTATTATATACTTGCCACCTGCTGAGCACGGGCCTCCTCTACTACTGAGAGGGATTAGAGGCCTTAGTCCACTACGCTGGCCTGGATTTTGCATACCCGATTAAAAAGGCGGTATATGAAAACTTGATTATATCATTCATTCAGTAGGACAGGTAAGCCACTACCTCCTGCGTGACGCAGGATGACTGATAACGCGTTATTATTAGTATCGCCGTACCGTCACGAACCGATTAATCATCCGGCACATCTTTACACAACGCGCGTTGTATCTCTCATTCTAGTGGGGTTGGTAAGTATAGACAAGATGAGTGTGTGGCTTTGTCTATTCTCTTTTATTAACCGACTTCAAAGAAGGAGAAAGGTTCTCAGATGGACTGTATGTTTTTTGTCTGTTTGTTACGCGATTATTCCGCCTGTTGTGGACCGATTTCCAAAATTCTTTTTTTGTTCGAAAGGAGATACTTCTGATGTGGTCCCACAGTCACCAAGTTCGGATCTGATTATTGGATTCTGGAGAAATCGAGAGCAACCCTCAAATTTTATAGGCCCATACATCGTTTTTTTGTCTGGTAGATATGTTTTCGGGGGTGCAAAGATATATTTTAGACTGAAATAATTTGCTTTTAATTTTCGAACATTTAATTATATTACGTACACACATACACACTCACGCGCTTTTTATCTTCGAAGGAGAAGACGGAAGTGCAAGTGGTGCACCGAATTTGCCTTGGTATTTCGTCCCATAATGTGATGGCGCGAGCCTATCTATAACGCGAACAAATTCCAGACTTCGGGTTAATACTTAGTAGAAAAGCCCAATATAGTTGCCCGACTCGGGAATCGAACCCGAGACCTCAGCACAATAGTCGTACCATAATATAACTACGTCACCGAGGCCTTGAATAGCATTATTTAAATAATTAATAGAATTAACGTCGGTGAATACCAGCCATTCCCACATACACATATATTGTAGTAAATAATAGCATACTGAAGGTTTAACTTGTTGTATTTACATTTAAAAGTTGTCAAAATACTTAATTATTAATAAAATTTATTGATTAATTTATCATTTTTAATACTCTCGTAAAGTATTAACAAATCTTCCCTTGACACAACCAAAGAAACGCATCAGCGCTGTACGCTTAAATTTAATGATCGAGTATTAAAACCTCTTTCGACAGCGTTTAGTTACGTATCTTTTATCTGTGGTAACGGTATAAAAAATGTATCGCCGTCTCTCTCTCGCCTCACGAGTTGGTCAGCGCGATGGTATTTAGAAACGAGATAGGTCGCGGCGCTATCTGGCGGCAGGCCTGTGGCACTACACCCCTCCCTTTCCTTTTGTGGGAACACCACAGAGCATGGGCAACCGGTGCTGTAGACTACTGGGTCGCTTTGAGTTTAGAAATGTCGCTTTTGTATCAAAATAGATGTTGCTCGCGTTTCCACTTGCGTTTTAGATTCCCCTGAATAAATACTTAGTGCACTAATCCGTGAAAACAGTCTTTAATCTAGAAATTCGTTGAAATAAAATCCATCGTACAGTTAACGCGTTTACTTCTATTAAATGTCCATACATGTATACATATTTTCGACCTTATAGAATTAGTGTTGTAAGGTCTATTTTAAATTAATTTCATAATAAGCAACTCATGATCATATGACTGACTCGTCGAATTCCTCACCGAGAATTAACGTAAGGTTTCTTCCATTTACCAATTACGCGATTAACGTAAATTATATCTAATCAATCTCACTCTCGAAACAAATATCACATAGATATAAGTCACATTTTATAAAATTTTAATTCTACGATTGACAATATTATGTAGAGTCATACCAAAATATTCGGAATGCCAACAAGGCTTACCTGCAGTTAATTCACTTTGTTAATGGCCAGGCACTTCTAACCAGCTAGCTAAGCTATTACAAGTATCGAATCAGATTCACACTGCAATAGCCAACATTACCATAAGGCTAATGTAACCTAGTATGTTTATAACTGAGCCTCTCGAAGGTTTTTCTTCATATCACTACTTATTATTCCCAAAAACCTGACTTACTTAAATCACCTACACTGTCACACAACACAGCTTTCTACGCTCGTGCGCATAGTACAACACAACATCGATTTGTAACCGTACATATTACAAAATAGAATCCAATATACCTTGTACAACTGGCCAAGAGATCCAACATTTATTTACGTCTGCGGCGATCGTATTTCCTATACATTGACGGCACTGTACACCCTGATATTTCACCGTTTAGGATTTGTGTACCGTTGAAAGGAGATGGACGATATCGTTTGGAGAAAACGGCTATAGCATTTCGGACTCTGAACGTATTACTTTACAGTTGGATTCAGAGTGGTGTATGTGAGCTAGTAATGGGCACGCTCGAGGGCGACTGTCCATAGACGTGTGGTTGTGAAACGCGGCAAGGATTCGAGTCGTGTACAGTTCCTTTATGATTTAGGCGAATGGATTTAGTGGCGTTCGGTGCCATTCGCATATTGTGTTTTGTGCCCGCGGCGGAGTTGGTTTTGTGAATTCAAACCAGTTGGGAATGCCGGGCTAGAGCAACGCGGCATGAGCACACAGCTATTATATTGGCTCGAATATTGAATCTCATGACTTCTGGTGCATGTAGAGTCTGTCATAGCGGTTATTGCTTTATAGAGTAGGATTCTACGATGCAAAATTTTACCTTTTGTTTTTAATGAACTGATATATGAAACAAGCAGGTTACTTGTCTGATGATGAAGTACATAAATTATAATCAGTTTGCCTCGGTTTTATATTGTTCCCGAGTTTTAATCCTGAGCGGGTAACGCGATTTTGGGTTTTCTGCTTAGTATCACATCGTGGCACGAAACAATTGGCGAAAAGTGGGTGTCCCAGTCGCACCTCTGCCTACCCATTCCGGAATAAAGGCGTGATGTGTGTTGGTTTTTTGTTTTTGTTTAACTATCAGGCAATACTTAGAACTTTGAATTGCAAAGTATTGTATGTGATCGCACCTTGTTCGCCACTTCGAGGCATAAAATTTTATGTCTCATAATGACCAGTAATTCTCGGAATACAATCGTCCTTGGGGGCAAAGACTTACGGCATTTCTTAGTATTTAAGTAGACGGACTTGGGTATATGTGATCTGTAAATAGTATTTATCCAAGCAATCATTAGTTTGATTACTCTGTACTGCGCATAGTCTAGTAACTAAATGTATTTTAGTTATAATTAAATACATATATTTTGGAGAACCATTACTACTCATTTAACACATTAGCAACCCAGTATATTAAGGGCTGAACAGTTCTGAACATCAATCTGTCAATAGGCAGCAGGCAGCGACAAATCACAGCTGACGGCTGTTTGCGAAGGAACTCATTTGCGCCGGCCGCCGCGCCGAGTCGCTCGCACGTTTGACGCATTGCCGCTCAAATATGCCGGCGTGACCTTCGTCAAAGCTTTTTGGACTGGCTTGGGGATGTTTAAACTATGTACACACTGTGTTATATAACTATCGAGTAGTCAATGCGAAATTCTAGTTTTTATTTGTGTTTTTGAACCTAGAAAATTAAGTTAGCATTTTATTGCTTCTTTTAGACTTCTAGTCTAGAAGAAGCAATACAATATAACAATAATATAAACTAGATTGTAATTTACTGCAAAGAACTTAGTTTTTACAACAAAGGAAAAACATGTGCCATCATCTCAGCCACAGGAAGTCCACTGCTGAACATAGGCCTCCCCTAAGGATCTCCACGTCGACCTGTTGGAAGCGAAGTCGACATGTGTAGCTAAGTTATTATTCGTTTCCAAAATAAAAAGTTCACGGAATTCAGAGATTGTGTACCTATCTATTAGAGAGTTTTTAAATCGTAGCCATGCTTCTAGAGGTCAGCATGTTCAGTCAAATTTGTTAAAAGATCTACTGCTATGCTAATTTGTAAGGTAGGATCGTCACTGGGTATAGTGCGGGTTCAGTCATGGCGTGACGACTTGGCTGCATATTTTGATTCCGGCAATCTCACTCACCGCAAGGTATGCAGAAAAGTTGTGCTTTCACGGCAATTTTTAAGAAAGTGTATGTCATTAAATTTAATTGATATGAATTTACGTGGTTACCTTTTGTTGGTAACATCTTGTGGTTTCTTTGAATTGGTGTGGTAATTCTCTATATGAATGGCAATAATTACGCAGTTTAAATCATAAATTTAAGGTCTCTATACAACGGGTGCTCCCTTATCTGTTATACCGAATGGTAAAAGAGCCGGTTGTTAGCTTGATGGTGAGCACTACGACCATCTTTTTTTGGTTTCGCGGAGAATGTGTCTTATTACTACCGCCCAGGTATCTTAGGGGACGACTAAGCGGTGATGTTGGGTTTACCATGCCTTACGGCCTGTTGAGGCGCCATGAAAAGATGGTACCAATGGGCGACCGCCGGGCTGAGGCCCTAACTCTGTGTACAACGCACGGCATACCAACTAACGGAGGCCCTCTTCAGCGCATTAGGGACGGCTGCGGGCTTCCTCAGACGAAGATGGCGTAAGCTGTCGCCCATAGCCGCCTCTAAGCGCTACGAACACCTATAACCCGTAGCAACACCGTTCCTAGCCTTCAATAACAAGGCACTGCGCGGCACTGCTCATTGCTCGTCAGTACACTGGTCCTTGCAGCATTAAATGTTAAGTTTAAACCCTATTATACTGGCTATAAGCTCTTTTAAAATAAGGGTTGTTTGCAGTGATACACACCTAGACAAACTTTCTTATACGATAGACCTACCTAGAAAAATTCAATACAAATATTTCCGGTCCTCTCCCCCTCTCCACAAGATTGCTAAAAACTCCCGAATGTCGGTACCATCTGCAACGTTGTGCCATCTTCTTCAATTATCATTATTTTCCAATCTCAATCTGTCGATATGTCAGTCACGCGGGGATTCGGGACGATTGGAGACGTCATCATTGGTTTGTACAATCAATGGGATTTTTGCGGGAAAAATTTGGGAATTTATTTCGTATCCTGGTTTGGCATTTGAGTAAATACGTTTAGTACGATCCAAAGGCAACGAAAAATCTTTTCATTAAGTTTAAGTGTGCTATGATTTCTTAGTCTTACTATATTCTCTGGCTTCACTTTATATGTTACTGTACTTTATAATAGCACTAGTTGAAAATCAAGTTCAAAAACATGCGTCATGTAATCGATATAAGTACAATTTTACAACATTGCAGGATTTTGAATAAGTATTCAAATAATTCTATAAATATATCCCTTTTATATATAGCTGATAAAATATTAATACGTAATATAATAATCCAAAAAAAAATCAGCCTCAGTTCTTTATTCTTAACGTAATAGACAAAGAACCTAAATTCCTCTGCAATTCATTGGCTATTGTGTTTATGATTGTGGTTTACTCGGCAGGTCAGCTTTTAATCCTAATTCGACCTTTACATAATTGCTTAGTTCTAAAAGGCAAACGTCGTGACATTGTGAAAATGCTGGCATTCGGACCACAATAGTTTAATCCGCAGTCGGCACGCACTCATTGTCAAGGTCTCCAGGCCTCGTTTAGGTCAGGCTGTGTTATTGGGGATTAGGTTTCATAATTCATTACTAAATTTTATATAAATTGATTTCATTAGGAGGTGTTGGATGGTTAGTATTTTGCCTTAATGAAAAGGATAAAATGAAGAAACCTAAGAGTTCTTGAAGGGAAATTCGAATGTAGCAGCAGTCCACAGTCCCTCTTTCTAACTTGCAGATGGACAGTGTTGGTAGAATTTAGTATAGCTTTAAATTTGTTAGTTATTTTGTAAACTTTCGTGCATCTTTAGTATAATTCGGAATTTATAGATCTCTTCCAGTACATAGTGCATCGCGTCGATCTTTTGTCAAATTATTACAATTGCTTATAAAACCAGTTACCACTTCATCATTTTTTATTATTATACCACGAGTCATTAATTTCCATTCATACACCAGTCCATTGATAGCTCCACACAGTTCTAAACAGATAAACAGATGTACAAAGTAGACTGCTCCCATTACGGTGGTTGTGTCGCGGAGCCGCTGGTGGTTAGCTACCGGCGCCAGTCGTGATGGCGCCGACGTGCGGATGTGGCCAGGGCCGGATCTACCAGCGCTGTGGGAGTGATAATCAAAGTAGGTCGAAGGCTGTGAGGTCGATCCTGTGTGCGAAAGTCTAAAATTATTGAACTGTTTGTTCCTGCACTCGGGAAGTGTACTAGGATTGTTATAAATTTAAGGATTTGTCTAGTGTTTTGGGATAACTATATTTTTTTTCAGTTCAAAGTGCCAGAGACATAGTAGCCAGTGTAAAAACTGATTAAAATGTTTCAGGGTGAGTATGGCGGGGTTTTAGTCGGTAGGATGGTTTAAGCCAGCGAAAATAGCTGAAATCCGTAAATTGCTTTCCCAAAGTTAAAAAGCGTCAACGTATTGTCTTTGAAGTTCGAAGGTCTCTTAAAGTCGTATCTATTGAGTGTGATTGTGACAACAGCAAAGCTATCTTGAGTAGAATTGTAACTTAAACATGCTACTACACTAACTTTCTGTCCAGTATTGCATAAGATATGATATTAAGGTAATTTAAGTAGGAAAGATGAAAAATGACATATTTTAAATTACGTACAATAATATAATAACTAACTGAACGTGGGTATCGACCCCTACACAACTCCAATTCCGTCCCCACAACTAAAATGAATACAAACTGCAGAATGCATCATAAAAATAGCATAATGTGACGTAGTATTATTATTTATATCTGTTTTAGATACAGTGGATCTGTACGGCGCAGATAGATTTACGATATCCCCAGTGAACTGAACTAGGTTTGCGACCACTGAAGAGGATAGTGCTTTTGTACATTGTAAATATTATAATACTGTATTTCTATTGGTAATGTAAATTCATATCTATGTTCTGGAGACGGTGGGAGGTGCGACTTATAGAATGTGATGGGTTAGGTAGTCATGTGAGGAATAAAATTGTCTCTTTTTGGGTCTGATCGTACAAATTTGATTATAAATTAAAGAACCTCGATAGTTTGACACTTATATACATTGCTTAACATATCAAAGAAACTTCAGTAAATCAGTTTAGAAGAAATAGCCGCTTATTAATTCAATGTTACGGCAAAATTACTTTCATAATATATCGTTCAAGACCATCTTATCAAACTCAACTTTATTCCCTGAGCTATTGGATTTATATTAGAAGATAATAAAACAATATTTCCCTATCCCACCCTCGCTATATCAATAAACTGTTGGATAGTTTATGATTTATATAAAAAGTTTAGTATTGAGACGAGGACCGCTCGCAATTACGGCTCGGACCGTGCGGGATATAAATCTGAACGAATGTTGGGCGCACTGGTCGCCTTGTCGTGTAGCTATGTCGCCTTGCCATGTCGCCACGTCGCCTTGTCGCGTGCACGTTGCGCGACAGCCTTGTAAAGGAGAGTTTATAACGAAATTCTAGGTTTCGGCTCCCAGGTTTTGTAGAAACGGTTTACGTATG
>NW_023592442.1:0-39749 GCF_014839805.1 Manduca sexta | reverse complement strand
AACTGTATTTCAGTTAGTAGCATAGATGTAAGATTGCGGTAATTGTATAACATCAATAGTTCTCGATTTTTTTAGGGTAGGTGCACTTACCCCGTCGGCGCACTTGCCCCACCTCACCTTATAATTGTGATTTTTTTAAAGTTGATTTGATCGGTTGCCTTTAAGCTATTATAAAATTTGTACAGCCGTATAAAAATCATGCTATGGAACTTCAATAGATACATACCATAATATGCGACTTGTAGGCGAGTATGCCGTCCTCTCTGTTTTGGTGACGAGCAGCATCTTGTCGAAGAGGAAGACGTGACGCATCGCCTTCGCGCCGAACACTCTGCGGAAAACCATGATAACATTTATATTGAGTAAGTTAAAAATTCTCTACAGGAATTTTGAGGGTGTGTGAAGTCTAGCAATCCGCACTAGGCCAGCGTGGTGAACTAAGGCCTAATCCCTGTCAGTAGTATAGGAGGCCCGTGCAGCAGTGGGACAGTATGTAATACAGGGTTGAAATTATTATTCTTATATAAGTTCTAAATCGTATGAAACAAATCAGTCTATTTGGTCTTGTGCAGCATAGGTGTTGCATCGCGGGTTATCGAATGCAACAATAAAATTTGAAAAATAACTATTGACTGCGAGTTTGTAGGTGTAAATTTCTTTGCAGAAACAGACACAATTTCTCTGAAAGCCCTGGTGATTCCCAATGAATTTTACTTTAGAATTGGATAAGTAAATAAGCTGTTTTAAGCATTGGCTTGATATTCAGAAACAAAAGGTGCTGTTTAAATAGACCTCTACGTCTCAATGAATCTTACTTTAAAATTAGATAGGTATATTAGCTGTTTTAGAGATTGGCTTGGAGAAACTTACAGACAAAACGCACGTACAGATTTTGGTGACTTAATAAACAGGAGCAAAGAGCAGACTGTGTAAAAAAAGACATACCTAAATGTCCCTTCGGCGCACAACTCTCCGTAGGTGGTGAGGTCGGGGCCGCTCCAGCCGTACAGGAGCGACTGGATTTCCTGCAACAGAACATCATCTTCATATCTTTGCCAACATTATGCTTAATTATACTCGTAGTTATAATAGTTAATGATGGTATTGTGAGGAACTAGAAGATGTAAATCAGAATTTCGAAGGTAAGTGAGGTCGATCAATCTTACACTTTGCCAGCATGATGAACAATGGCGACCTAAACTGACGTGAAGCTCCACGTGTAACTAAAAAAAACGTTACGAGGTCCCGGACGGAGCAAAAAATAATTCCCCGGTAGAAGTTAAAAGCGACGATAGCCTAGTAAAAAGCGACGATAGCCTAGTTGGGTATGGAACGGACTGCCGAGGCGAATGTCCGCAGGTTCAAATCCCAAGGGCACACACCTCTGACTTTCTAAAAATCATGTGTGTATTCTTTGTAAATTTATCGTTCGCTTTAACGGTGAAGGAAAACATCGTGAGGAAACCTGCACATCTGAAAAGTTCTCTATAGGAATTTCGAAGGTGTGTGAAGTCTACCAATCCGCACTAGGCCAGCGTGGTGGACTAAGGCCTAATCCCTCTCAGTAGTACAGGAGGCCCGTGCTCAGCAGTGGGCAAGTATATAATACAGGGCTGATATTATTATTATTATTATTAAAAGTTAAAAGTTTCGTTGGTAGAATCGTAAAAATGGCACCCTTGATACTTGGAGACTCCAGAAGCGCGAGGTCGCGAGCGGTTGCCCGGTTCGCCTCCCCCTAAGGCTGCCTTTGATGATGAACGACCTACAACTTCTTACCGTCATTTTCAATAAGCGATCCCTTTCTTAATCTTCAATCCGATCCCATTAAACTAATCAAAATAGAGAGCATTGTGAAAAAAACGGTTCTCTTTATAAGCGCAAGCAACTAGTTACTTTTAGTGACGTAGTTGTTTTGCGTGCAACTACGCTCTGGGGTCCTAGGTTCGAATCCCGAATCAGGGAAACAAGTTTTTTGAGCTCAGAGTCAGCGTCGAGTCTGGGACTGCCAACCCCTTAAGGGACAAAGGTGTTATGTTTTGTGTATGCGGTTAGTAGTAGAGGAGATACGTCTCCAGCTGTGGGGTAATACAGAGCTGGTATAAGTTTTACCTGCACCCGGACGGCGTGCTCGTGCCTGCGCTTCATGTCGTCGATGTGCTGCGCAATGCCGGTCATCTTCAGCAGCGCGTACTCCGTCTCACGTGAGGCGCACTGCTTCACCACGTTCTAAAACAATAACAGTGTAAGTAGCGATAGACTAGTTGGGTGTGGCACGGACTACCGAGACCAATGTCCAGAGGTTCAAACCCAAGACACCATCTCTGACTTTTCTAAAGGTATTAACAGTGTAAGTCAGCGATAGATTAGTTGGTAGTGGAACGGACAAGACTAATAGGTTCAAGACCCAAGGACACGCACCTCTGACTTTTCTAGTCATGTGTGTATTCTTTGTGAACTTTCGCTTGTTTTAACGGTTAGGAAAACATCGTGAGGAAACCTGCATGCCTGAGAAGCTATCTATAAGATTTTTGGGGGTATGTGAAACCTGCCAGATCGTTAAACGTAATACCTCTATGTAGTAGGGGATTAGTAAAATACATCGTACTATGAAAAGACCTAACGTGAAAAATGACTAATAAGTAGATGGACAGATGACGCTCTACTAAGCTGAAAGAAACCGCTTAGCTATGCCGTTGTGAATAAAAGTTTGTAATAATTAAATCACTTATTAACTAACATCATCAATGTTTCGTCCTTTTAGAATGAGCGTAATATTTTTTGTTATACCTATTAATAAAGTTTATAGCTAAGATATAAATAAAATTAACAAACAACAGAGACTTTTGCCCTCACACCCACCACTACAACTCCTGTACCAAGATCAGCAGTGGCTCGCATATTATGACACCGAGCGTCGAAGCTCGTCATGTCTCCGGAAACACAAATCTGTCTTTATCTTGCAACGAAATTTATCAAGAGTAAAGAGTTGGAAATATTAACAAACCTGCAACAGCAAATGGTACTTCAATATCCGCTGCACCGGCTTTAAAAGATATGACGCTAATGGCAGCATATGGCCTAACTCCGTCTGTCGCTCCCTGAACGCTCTAGCACTTTGAGGCTTTGAAGCCAGTGCTGCCAGCCGCTCCATAGTCCGAGGGTAGCCGGTGCAGTACGAGGTGTAGACGGCGAACCCAGCGGTGTTGTCTACAAAGCATCGAGCGATGCACGTGGCATCTAGACGGCACGAGTTCAGCTCTTGGCATAGAGATCTGGAAAAGTCGCAATTAATGACGATGAGGGAAAAGATATTGAAACGTCGGAACAGAAAATTAATTCGCTCTAAATACCAAATTTTATTTCGATGTTGAACTTCGTGTAAGTTTAACAAACCATTAGATTTCAGTAGATTCTACATGCAACTAGTTTAGATACTGTGTTTAAATATTAAAGTTTTGGATCATTATTACTAACGCTTTTTATGTAAAACTGCCCCGAATAAGTAAATACTGCTCGCGTATTTTAGGCCGTTAAGAGATTTTCTTTTCGCATATACCGATAGGGTATTGATGTTTTCTATCGTATCATGAATAGACGGCAGAAATTGTCAATCTAGTACCTTCGCTTCTATTTTTAAATTAATAATAAAAATCGAGATTTCCTTTTCGCTAAAGACCGATAGCGTAGTGATGTTTCCTTTTGTATTATGGATAGACGACAGAAATTGTTAATCAACTACAGGTACCATTACCTCAGTAAAATTGTTTGTAGTTCCAGAAAATTTTCTGTTACGCCAATTTTAAAATATTTAAATTTCGAAATTAAACATTTAAAGAAAAGTGGCCAGTAATCATAATCTAAAACAACGAAGAAAACAAACAAAAAATTTCAAACAATCTCGTAATTTATTTTGTACGAATTCTTTTCTTGAACTGTGGTGTAATTTGAACTTTTTCGTGTTTCAACAACGTTCTTTGTGGCAAAGGAGCATTGTTTGGAAGTTTTAAGAGCTACGTAGTTTGTAAAACGTGACTTCTTGCAGGGGACGCTTGTTTACCGTTCCATGTATTCCTAGAATTGTACTCGGCGGTTATAATTAAAGATCTGTTATGATTGTAGTGAACTACCTAAAATAAGTTGGTGAAACGGAAAAATATTCTTTTACACTGCCCTAAATACTATATCAGCCCAAACATAAAGTCATTGAACCGCAATTGTGATCCTGAAACATAATTAAACTCAGTCCTGTAGCTAGTAATCTGAATATAAAATAAGTTCATTGCAAAATGCTGCTTGGTGGTGGATATAGACAATAGTTTTACTAATCCAAAGGAAATCTTACATAAGCATTAATCACTTATGTATATTCAACAGCATGTATTTATTTCTATACCACCTGATGCAAGGAACATGCATGGCAGATGCACGTATAAAAAAATTTAAACTCAAATGAATAGGACATGGCCTCCCTGAATGTCAATTTTCATCCAAACCCATAAATCAAAGTTTGCCTTTACTTCTGACAAACATTTTCTTACACTATTGCATTAAGTATAATATTAGTAATAATTCATTCACATGATAAACTGGAACCAGGGCCCTTACACTGTATGATAGTGTAAACGTGTAACGCGGCCGTGTCATGTTATCTTCGAGAAATGTGCGTGGAATGGTATTCTGTAAGCCAAATTTCTATAGTCCAAAACGTGATGTGTTGTGTTACGTGCTTGTTACGCACTGTTAAAATAACGTGCGGGATAGAGAATAAGGCCCCAGGGCTGCAAAACCGCGATTAGTTTACGAGCCTAACGTCTGCCGTATTGGGGTCAACTCTACTCGGCTAATTGACCGCTTCACACCTCAAGATTGTTACGTAATTGGATATTGTATGGTTTCTTGTGATTTGATTAATATAAAATTGAGCATATTTAACTATTATGATGTACTCTGGTGATTTGATTAAATCCATATTTAGCATGTTACGATGAACGAATGTATATTACCAATGTAAGTACTTATACTAAAGTTACAACGAGGAATAGCTGCTCAATTTGCTTTACCATCTATGCTAATGTTACAAAGAGTAAGGTTTGTGAGTTTGTTTGTAGATTTGTAGGGGCTAATTTCTGGAAAATTCTTTCACTAATACGTTACTCCTGTATAGCTTTATCTCGAATTATAAATTGAGACTTTAATTTCGGATGATTTCACACGAATGGGCCACAAGCCGATTCGTGAGGATGTTTTTTAGAAGTAAACTTAGAAATACTGAACGGATTTTGATGACATTTAGCCCATAAGTAAACCAGAACCCGGTTTAATTATAAAGTAATTAATAGATTGGCTACTAGAGCATATTTTTATACTAAAAAGTGGACACCGGGACTTTTGGGACTGTTTTTGAAATTCAAATGTTAGGGTAGTATATTTAAAATCCTTCAGTTGTTCGATATTGTGTTCTGTGTTTTTTTTCTCCATTGTAAATGTGACCATATCAACCCTGTATTATATACAGTCGCTCTGCTAGGCACAGACCTTCTCTACTACTGAGAGATGTAGAGCCTTACTCCCACCACGCTGGCCTAGTGCAGATTGGCAGACTTCACATGCCCTTAAAAAAATTAATAGAACTTCTCAGGTATGCAGATTTCTCACAATGTTTTCTTTGCACGATGTTGCAAGCGATAATTTACAAAGAATACAAACATCACTAGAAAAGTCAGAGGTAAGCCTTTGAGTTTAGAACCTGCGAACATTCGTCTCGGCAGTCCGTTCCACTCCCAACTATCGTCGCTTTGGAAAAGTTAAAGTGTAATATTATTATTACTACCGAGACGAATGTCGAGGATGTGTGAAGTCTATCAATCCGCACTAGGCCAGCGTGGTGGACTAAGGCCTAATCCCTCTCAGTAGTAGAGGTGGCCCGTGCAGCAGTGGGACAGTATATAAATGACAGTTACGCGCTGAGGGCTGATATTATTTATTATTATTTATTCGTACACTCAAACATCACTGCGATCGATTTGTATAAGTTTTGAGTAATGCGATGGCCTGTCAGCGTTTTCGTACGTTCGTACCCCAACCACGCGGGAGTATTGCTATTATTTCGACGCCCCAACACCAGGGGTGGATTTGGAAAAATATATTTCTATAATTCGATGCCAAAATTGACGCTGGATCAGATATTAGGTTTCCATTACCCCGGCAAAGTATAGTTCAGTTATATTTATACTCTATTAACCCGGTCAAGAAAAACACCCTCACTAAGATACGGTGAAAAATATAACTAATATCTTGTATTGGCATCGCTTACATTACAACTAAAAAACAAATGTGGGTTTTTATTTTCCTGGTCAGACCGGGACACCGACTAATAAAATAAGATTATATAATGCCGACTGACAAGAGGCAGTGGTTATCTAATTGTCAGAATTATATCGTGCATTTTTAAGTGACATTATCACTTCAAAAACACTTTTATAGACTTTGCTGTCACTAGGACGTTAGAAACGTTGAGAATGGGATGCTATTGGATATCCAGTCTTAGTCTTAACTAATGTGCCTGTCTAGTTTTACAATCGCTTGGCCGTAATCTAGGAAGACATTATGCACGTATCAAATTAAAATTTTAAACAAAATTTTCGTCTGACACAAACGGAAAACAAATCTAAAAACTAATCGGTGCTTTTCCCTTTACGATTTCCCATAGCTAACGTAATAGAAACATGTACCTACGTAAGTGATTAATTTGGTTTAACATTAGCAGAATAGTTTAAACTCCAAAAGAATTTCTGCAACATGCTTCTAATGAAAGTTTTCCCTTTTCACGTAATCGTTGCGATTAAGCCCGGCAATAGGAATTCAGAGAATATAGCCCAAGAAAAGTTATTTTTCGATAAAATATATTAGAGAGAAATATTAATGTACTATATAGACGTGCTGTCTCAAAATTAAAATATATAATTATATATATCTATAAAAATATTTTCTATAGTGAGTCATTATTTAATTTATTTTAACAGTTAATGTTTTGATATAGGTAATAAATAAAAATACCTAGATTTTATCATTATTATAATTTTACATATTCTTTAGGTTATCTACAGCCTATAAAAAAAGAAAAATTTATTCTTGCAAATTATAACCAGACAATTTTAAAGATTCAAATTATAGCATTTTTGGAGCAAATTCATTTATGTGTCAACAATTATCTTAACTATTTGGAAACGTCATTTTTATTTTACCCCCACTTTAAAACCTAAATCCGTCCCTGCATGTAATATAGATTCGGCCAGCTGGTGAGCCGAAGGGCGCCTAATATCATATGTCATGGAAAAACGCGCGGTTCCACATTAGATGGCGCAATCGGAATGTTTATATCAGTTTGTTCCAGAAGACATGTCGGGTTTTTATTGGTATGGAGTCTCGTAGTAGTATATTTAAGTATTATTAAAATATTTATATAGTATTACACATAGCATGCTTTTATATCGGATGGGGTAGGCAGAGGTAGAACCAGAGTCATAATCTTTTCGTGTTATGTTTTCCGTCCCATGATGCGATAGGGGGCAAACCAAGCATTTAAAAATAAAAATTAAAATATTTGTAGGAAATACGATTAAAGTGGTATTCCAGCTATACAGCTATTCCAGTAAAGTATAGGGACCTGTAGCGAAGGCTTCAAATGATAAGAAATTTGCCATAAGCCCTTTAACACCCAAGCGAGTCTGGGACATTAAGTGGTACTATTGCCAGATGTTTAGCGAATCGCTGAGCTCTCGCACTTCTCTGGTGGACATGCACCCTTAGTAATACCTTAGTTCTTACCTGTTGAAAGCGTAGATATCTTCGACATTGTTGAACAGTTCCGAGAGTTCTTCCTCGGAGAAGGTCGCGTCCCGCCGCCAAACATGAAGGTAGCCCTGTGAAAGAAACGAAAAGCTATAGAAAAATAATAATATATTTGCATGCATCCCGATGCCCAGACCCACTGCTGGGAGTGGGACTCTATTATAGAGGGTTTAAGCTCGAGTCCACAACGCTGGCATGAATGGATTGGTTAATTTCGCATCTGATATCTTTATGGACAATTTCAGATATGTAGGAAAAAAGGCTTCTGTTCCCAATAGGGGGTAAGTTGAAACTATAAATATACGTAACACAGGGTTGGTATTATGAAGTACTTATTACGCAGTCTCAAATACTAGCTTGTCACTTCGCCTTCGTTCTACTACTGAAATATTAAAGTGTAATAAAAACATTTCGATTGTTCTCTGATGCGATTTTTTCAAGGGCCATATAAAACTAATCAAATAAAAATCATAACCAATTCAGGTAAATATCCCGGTACACATAACCCTGCCGCACAACAATGGTCAATTCGGCCCGGTCGCGTTTCATCCCAGACCGCAGGGTTAGTGTGCTACAACAATGGGCCGCCGCGACCGGCTAATGAAATGGGAGACGCGTGCGAGAATTCTGCATTTAAACGTGCGCCAAACGCGTGTTTATGGATATTGGAATGTCAAGGTATTGGAGGGTTAATATTGTTTGTGGTGTTACTTTTTTATTTTGAAATTGGAATAGTTTGTAATTTTTTTTAATACTGGCCATACTTGTTCGTATTTTTTTTTACATAGTTTGGTAGCGCATGTGTTTAATTCCATCCACGAATTTTCGTATTTATTTTCGATACTACGATTTGGTAGGGATTGAACCTCTCCCAATGTCAAGGACATATTACAGTCTTGTACAACCTGGATGTTTTTTAAATCGCATGTTCGAATAAGCAACTTTATGTATTCTTACTCCTAGCTTCATAGAACCATAAATAAGCGGCACATAGTACATAAGTTTTTGTAAATTGTTGCTGACCAAATAGTTACAAAATAGACTAATTTCAATAATAACTGATTAAGTTAGACCATAAATAGCTCAGAGCTAATGAGTAATACAGGAGTACAGGACGCGGCATCCGCTCCACTTGCAATGTGGGGCGCTAAACACAATCGCATTTGATACAGGACATGCCTGGAAGGGTACTAAATTATCAATATTTACGGGGTGGGAAGAACGTATATTAGGCTTCTGCTGGTATTAGGAAGTTACTGTTTACATTTTGCTTCTAACTAAATAAAGTAAGTTATAAATACTTTATTCCGACAAGTCGCGTTTGGAGATCAATCGCTGTGTAAATCCAGAAAATTCGGTATAATAACGACGATTTTCAAGGAACGCAATATTTCAGTCGATATAATTGACTATTATCAAAGTTTTAAAATAAAAATATTCACAAATAGAACGATTTATTTATAATAACGGCCAGTAATTTTTAAATTTCGAAAACAGAATAACGGTCTAGAATCTCTATATAATACTGGCCACCGATTTTTTCCAGCTAAAGCCTGGTCCGCACGGAATATGGAACGATCTACGATCGCAGATAGGGCGTGCAGAGAAAGCGGCTGATAACGTGATAACCGCCGCACGAACAGTACGCCTTATTTAGTGAGGCAATGGCAACAATATACACCGACCACCCAGTGGCGTGGACGGCCGTAGGTGTGTGAGGGACAAATTGAACTGTTTTTCGAGAAAATTAAAGCTTTCAACTATAACAGTACAATTAAAGTGAATTAAGTGGTTCCCATGACGCTTCCCTGATTGTAACCACTCATTCTGGATCTCAAAGCTCTACTAATACTTGAACTACTCGCATTTTGAACATTAAGCGTTAATTATTGTAGTTGTATTATCATTAAAATCGAAATACAACAGCGCTTCCACGTTCTTTAGTGACAAAGCCACAAACCGGTAACATTCTGAAAATCTTATACAAATAACACCTATTAAACCTTATTAAAACACAGCTGTGAGGTATGGGCCCCTCAACCCCCCACCGAATCCCTCCCAGACCGAGGTGAGCGCATGACGTGACGTCGACATTATCCCCGCACTATCGGCGAAAGTAAAAGTTTACGTGCATTTTTAAAGGAAGTCATGCATATGCGTAGGATGAAGCTACGTGAATACGATAGTACTCATTAGAGAGCATGAGGCTCGTGGTTAAACTAGTTTTTGTTTGCGGCTTCCTGCACACACACATCATTATGCATTTATCCCCGAAGGGATATGCACATAAGCCAACATCAGATCTTTACTATTAAATCCATATCATTGGGTAATCGTCTTAAGCGACTTTTTTGTTCGAATTTAACTAGTTTAAAAAACATAGAAAAAGTGCTGATTTTAAATATGTATGAAACTTATCCCCTTATTCATAAACGTTTTTTATCGAAGGATTGAGCATTGCTGTGATAACAAGTCTGTTTTTCAGCTTTGTTTATCTGACAGCTTACTATTAGTTCAGCTTTGTTTACCTGACAGACAATTAGATTCAAGTTGTATCTCAATATTAGCCAATCACAACGTCCCTATGAACGCACTGCGAAGGCTGCCATGCCGTCGCGCACTTAGAAACAGACTTGTTATCACAGCAATGCTCCGTCATTAGATAAAAAACGTTTATGAATATGGGGGTTAGTGTCAGAAACAAATGTCTTGCCTTTCAACCGTACGATATAAATTTTCATGACCTTCGCTTACGAATTATGGACCCCCATTTTTAGGTCACGCCAACGTAGACCCCCGTCGAGTCTCCCGTTGACCCCTGGGGTCCACTTGGACCACTTTGGAAATCAATGGTCTAGCTAGTCCCCTATATGAGATATAGGCACCTTTAAAATATTCCCACTTATGGAATGTTCATACTGTGTATATTTCAAACAAAATCATTAAAAACGCAGTAAAATACTTATCAGTGACTAGATCGGACAGTAAAACGGGAGCCGACCGTCACGTTATCTGATAATGCAATAAAAAAACAATCTACAATGGATCGAAGGCTTTATAATAGACTTAATGTCTTTATAGAGGTCCGTTTGTTTTGAAAAGTTACTTGACGATAAGGTATTTCATTTTTGATTTATAACTGTCATAAAATGTACGTCATATTAATTCTAAAATAGAAGAAATCATTGAAATCTTGGGAAAAAATTACAAGATATAAGCCATTGAGCTTAGGTTATGGGGCGAGTGTCAAGAAACAAAAATGTGTCAAAATACTTGCATATGACGTAATCGGGAATTACGAGGCGTGAGAAAGAGAGAGATGGGGCGATATCCCTATTTCGCGCCCACTCCGACACGTAGCAATATTTGAAATATGAATTACTGCCTCATTTCTTATCGAATTTTAATACTGTTTTCACAAAAGGACTTAATTTTATTACCAATTGCTGTTACATATTAAAAATGCACACAGTCAAACATAGTCAAATACCCTATTGAGTTGAAAGGATAAAAGTTATTCTCTTGACAAATTAATTAAACTTTACCTGTACGTAGAGTAAGCGAAAAAAAATATGATCTTTCCATGTTTGTTGATTATGCCGATTGTCTTGTTTCGAATGTATGAATCTCTTATGATAAACTATATATGAATTCTCACCAGGGGCCTTATTCTCTATCCCGCACGTTATTTTGACAGTGCGTAACAAGCACGTAACACAACGCATCATGTTTAGGACTATAGAAATTTGGCTTACAGAATACCATCCCACGCACGTTTCTCGAAGATAACATGACACGGCCGCGTTACGCGTTTACACTATCATACAGAATAAGGGCCCTGGGGCCTTATTCTCTATCCCGCACGTTATTTTGACAGTGCGTAACAAGCACGTAACACAACGCATCATGTTTAGGACTATAGAAATTTGGCTTACAGAATACCATTCCACGCACATTTCTCGAAGATAACATGACACGGCCGCGTTACGCGTTTACACTATCATACAGAATAAGGGCCCTGGGGCCTTATTCTCTATCCCGCACGTTATTTTGACAGTGCGTAACAAGCACGTAACACAACGCATCATGTTTTGGACTATAGAAATTTGGCTTACAGAATACCATTCCACGCACATTTCTCGAAGATAACATGACACGGCCGCGTTACGCGTTTACATTACCATACAGAATAAGGGCCCTGGAGATTCAGATACGTGTTAGATTTCAAAAAAATCATATTTTTTTTATTCATAAACTCAAATACATGGGAAACAACTGGAATGCCTGCATTTAATATTGACCTGGTTTGATTTTCTTATATATTTATTTTCTTACAATTTGGCTTAATATGTTTTTAAACGAGGACGGCAAAATGACAGCGCCGCACGTGATGGTAAACGCGATACCGTCCAGATTAAATATCGAAAGGCAACAGATGGCTATCTCATGCTATTCGATACAATTACGCCGACTTATAGACTAACCCCCTTATTCATAGACGTTTTTTATGTAACGACCGAGTAAAGCTGTGATAACAAGTCTGTTTCTCAGTGCTGACGGCATGGCAGTCTTCTCAGTGCGTAGACATAGAGCCGTTGTGATTGGCTAATATTGAGATACAATAATAATAGCCAATCACAACGGCCCCATGTCTGTTTCTCAGTGCCGTTGGGCACTGAAAAACAAGCTTGTTATCACAGCTTTACTCCGTCCTTAGATAAAAAACATTTATGAATAAGGGGGTTAGATTCTTCACGCTACGACTCCAGGATTTTTTGGAAGGGAAGAAAAAACGCGCTCAGACAATTATTTCAAAACCCGATGGTGCGAAAAATAAAAGAAACAAATCCAATATTAATTGCTATCCAATATTATTTTTGTACCGAATATTACTAGCACACTATCTTAGTTGTTTATTTAACCGCCTAGCCAGTAGCTCGGAGTCAAGTCGCCCATCTTCCTGGTGCAGTAACCAGCGGGTGTGACAAGAGACAATGGCGTGTCGCAACCCGCACCACCGGTTCGGCCCACATTTCATTGCCATTGTCATTGTCCTTACTCTTGTTTCAAGGTTTGACGAGGACGGGGGTTATGAGAAATGATTTTCTAGATTCGTATATTACTTTTTTTAGAATTCATTTGGTTACGTATTATTTGTGGGATATTTAGGAAAATTTTAAATTTTTGTTTTGACAAACTAACACAAAAATACTGCCATAAAGTTGGTTTAATACATTGGACATTTTAAGTGCTTTAAAGCTAAATTCGAGATAGTATTGACGCTTGAACTAATAAATAAACTTTTTATTTTATAAAGATATAGTCTAATGTTATTAAAATTGTCCTAGACCTACAAAACCTAGATCAAATGACGCAGAAAAATATGGCGATTCAAAATATTTATATAATTCATTTTCGGTGTATTTGTCGCTTAGATATGATTGCCTTTCAAGAGTCGGTATGTAATATATATTTAAGCTATTTTATTTCGTATACGAAACGTTTTATGTGTAAGCTTACACACTAAATGTATTAATTATCCGATTGATTTGTTCATCTTCAGTCTTCTTAAAGCATAACAACATCGCTAACTACTCAGAGCAATCAAATAAAGCCAATGACATACCAAGTATACTTTAAGCTCAATTACATATTAAATCCCGTGTAATCCCAAGCTCCAAAGCTCGCACCTAGCAAAAGCTCGGCAACAGTACTCCGCCCACTTACTACATCAACTTACGGTATCAATACTTTCGATATAAAAATATTTGTAGGGGCACCACACGATTGGAGTTCTTAACGGATAGTCTTTAGAAAAACTTGGAAATTCTCATAATTATGTATTTTTTTTTATACTTGCTTAAAATTTACCTTTTTTCAAATGTTGTTCATTGTAAGTTTTTTATAACCATTATTATTTTTAATATATTATTCTTTGTGTCTATAAAATATTATAACTAATTTCCATGAGATACCTAACTTTAAGATCCCTAAATGGCAGATTAATTATTTTATCAATTATTTATTGTTATTACCAAAAAATAAGTATGAAGTTTCTATAGCTTCTTTGACTATAGCGGCTCATTCCTTTTGAAATTGTACATAATGATCAACCAATGTAACACATTTATACGTTATTTATTACATATTATTATAATGTCAAAAACCCCATAAAGATTTTCATTACCTTTTCCCAATTTGTGTATCGTTTCCCAAAACGATGGTAACACTTACCACCAGACTAATACATGTATACGTTGATTATTACATAGTACAATGTCAAAAACCGATAAAGGTTTCCATTACCTTACTCAATTTATCCATCGTATCACAAAACTATGGTAACACTTACCCTCAGACGTGGGAACTCGTTACCCCTTACAGTATGCTTCAAGCTTTTATGTGGCGATAAAAACCTAATTCAATTACGGACTTTTTTAATTTAATGCCATCTATCGATTAAAGAATGCATTAAGTGGTAATAATCGGCGACGGTTTGAGGGTCGTGTTTAGAGGGATTAAACCATTCTTTATAGTGCTAGTAGTGCCTCGTGGCTTCACTTGCATGACCAATCTTAGGTGGGATAAAAGCTTCACTGTGTACTTAGTCTGGCCATAAATACTGTTACACTTAATTATAAAAAAATATTACATTTGAATTTCGAATCTGTCATTTTTATACGATTGTTCATTGTGTTTTCTCATTTTGGCGCCAATACATTGTAAAATATTTTGCGATATTAAAATGGTGTGGGGTGATAAAGAGAACCGAATCGCTGTGATAGCATTACACAAAGTAGGTATGGAGCCAAATGCAATTTTTAAAACTCTCCATACACTTGGTATTAGTAAAATGTTTGTGTACCGGGCTATTAATAGGTACAATGAGACCTCCTCTGTTTGTGACAGAAAAGATCTGGCCGTCCACGTAGTGTTCGTACGAAAAAGGTGGTCAAAGCAGTAAGGGAAAGAATTCGAAGAAATCCTGTCCGAAAGCAAAAGATTTTATCTCGGGAAATGAAGATAGCACCTAGAACCATGTCGCGTATTTTAAAAGATGACTTAGGACTTGCAGCCTATAAGAGACGCACTGGCCATTTCTTAACTGATAATTTAAAGAAGAATAGGGTGGTAAAATCGAAACAACTACTGAAGCGGTACGCAAAGGGAGGTCACAGAAAAATTTTGTTTACGGATGAGAAAATTTTTACAATTGAGCAACATTTTAACAAACAAAATGACCGTATTTATGCTCAAAGCTCTAAGGAAGCTTCCCAATTAGTCGACAGAGTGCAACGTGGACATTATCCGACTTCAGTGATGGTTTGGTGGGGTGTTAGCTATGAAGGAGTGACTGAGCCATATTTTTGTGAAAAGGTATCAAAACATCGGCACAAGTGTATCAAGATACCATTCTTGAGAAGGTAGTTAAGCCCCTTAACATCACCATGTTCAATAACCAAGTATGGTCCTTCCAGCAAGACTCGGCGCCGGGTCATAAAGCTCGGTCCACGCAGTCTTGGTTGGAATCGAACGTTTCGGACTTCATCAGAGCTGAAGACTGGCCGTCGTCTAGTCCCGATCTTAATCCGCTGGATTATGATTTGTGGTCAGTTTTAGAGAGTACAGCTTGCTCTAAACGCCATGATAATTTGGAGTCCCTAAAACAATCTATACGATTGGCAGTGAAGAATTTTCCCATGGAAAGAGTGCGTGCTTCTATTGATAACTGGCCTCATCGTTTAAAGGACTGTATTGCAGCCAATGGAGACCACTTCGAATAAGCTTTTTATATTTTTAATTGTTTTATATTTATGTATTAAACTGACACACTGTAAAAGTAATAAATGTTATTTGCAGTTAACAATTTTCTTTTTTCTTTATTACAATATTTATGGCAAGACTAGGTATACAGCGAAAATCAGCGCTGCAGTTCACGCTCTAGCATAATAATAATATAATAATAAAATCAGCCCTGTATTATATACTGTCCCACTGTTGGGCACAGGCCTCCTTTACTACTGAAAGGGATTAGACCTTAGTCCACCATGCTGGCCTAGTGCGGATTGCTACAGAACTTCTCATGTATGCAGGTTTCCTCACAATTTTTTCCTTCACCGTTAAAGCAAGCGACAATTCACAAAGAATACACACATTAAGAAAAGTTAAAGGTGTTTGCCCTTGGGTTTCGAACCTGTGGACATTCGTCTCGGCACTCCGTTCCACAATCAACTAGGCTATCGCCGCGTTTTTTAGTTTCTAAGAGTAATTTCACATAATTACTACTTACGTAGACTCTCAATTTAATATTAAGGAGACCACACACACACCAACCTACTAAGACTTTCAATATACGGAGACCACACATAAATCAATAATTTGCTTTAAAATTATTAAGGCGACCACACACAAGGCCTTAATTATGTTCTATTGAAGAAAATCGATTACATATAATACACATACATTGACGATATATGTTTGTTAACACAAGTAATCTAGCCAGCTTAAGCATTCACAACTTATTTTTATGACGCATTGTATGGATATTATAAAGTGCCTTACACACTTGTAAAGAAACGCGCGTATCATAAGTTAAGCTATAATCTTTATTGTATTCCTCATAAATCACAAAATTCATTGCATTGCTTTTATCGCGAGAATGTTCACTGCGACGATTGAAAGGAATTGACATAAGTGACATTTTTGTTTAATTTTAACTAGGTTAAACATCATAGAAAAGAGTGCTGTTTATAAATATGTATGAAACTTAGTCGCAAAAATATCGCTTAAGAACATTAGCCTTTCAACCACCGACTGTTAAACATATGCCTCTAAACATATCCAAACTAACTTAGAAGCATGTACCTAACGACTCTGCAACCTTTGTCACCACTACACCTTACAAGTGAGATTGTCCTTTACCTTCATCCGCTCTCTCTACTGCAGATGAAATTGTTATTCAAAGCAATTGCTAATGATTAAGTATTAAGTTTCTGATGTAAAATGGAAGTTTATTTCATCACATTACAGGAAGGTGTACAAAGCCGTTGCACCTGCGCTTAGCAAGGACACGAGAGCGCCGATGCATGTCGTGAGGGTCGAGTATAACACGCGAGCTGCACCTCACTCGGTTACAATGCCATAAAAACAACACATAGTTTATGCCAGTATGTAATTTTATTATTGCATTTCTTTCAAGATAAATCTTACAGACAATGCCTTTGTCTAGTTTTGGCTTTGAACTTTGGCTTGACGTTTGGCTTATTCGTAGATAACAAAGGTACACGCATATGATGTCACTAGAAGTCTATGATTTTTAAATACCCATAATATCAAAATAATCATGGATTTGCTGCCGATCACAAAGCGATAGGTTTGGTTGAAGTTGGGCTGATTTGTAAAATCTGCCGTTTCATGAGTGGCTAACCAAGAAATATAGCATAATGGGTTTAAAGTCTATAACGTTTCATACAGCAGCATCAGAAATGTAAAAACTTACTATCCGCAAAAACATAGTAAAGTTTAAAAGTTAACCACTAAAGATGTAAGAATCACAGCAATGCTTAAGCTATTTACGGATCGCGCGTTACTCTGCCAGTGTACACTCCCCAGTATTCAACAATAGAGCTGTCGAAGGTATTTTTATCCGACGGCCCACGCGGATACGTATAAATAATGTACACACGTACGGATATTTAAATAGAATGCTGCATTGTAAGCTGTTATGAATGAAATGGATTACTTTATACGTTGAATGGATTATAATAACTACGGGAGCTTTGGTCATGTATTTTTTTCTTTAGATGGTAGAAAGAATATTACATATTGACAGTCGAATATTGATTTTGTTTTTTCTGCATAGAAAACTAACAGTTACTTATATTAGGATTAGGCGTCAATAATCCAATAACAAGTTCTCACTTTTTTGATGCGGTCACAGCATAATGATCCGCGCACCTGATATGGTAAGTGGAGTGAGGTTCCATAGAATTTTGCAATAATTAACCCAGTCACGATTATTTTTTGGCTCAACCCGGGATTCGAACCAAGACCTCAGCGCAATAGTCGTACTCGTACCATGTACTCATTACAACTAGGCTATCGAGGCAGTCCTCTAGATAGTCCATAAATACCAGTAGACCTTGATTAACACAGTAAATTTAATCCCTAAATAGTAAGTACATAATGGGAATTCTGTTCTGGTAAATGGCTAACAAGCAAAGCTGCCAGGCGAAACTAGTCTGTATTGCGGACATTCCATCTCAAGGGAGGAGATCAATATGAAGGTTAGTAATAGGTGATATATCAAGTCTGGCCAACAGGATGCCCGGCTTGAGAAGTTTGACGCGGAACGGTATACTGACCACGAAAGTTGATGTATTATCTGGACATTTTTTTTTATTTATTTATTAACCAACTTCAAAAAAGGAGGAGGTTCTCAATTCGACTGTATGTTTTCTTTTGTTTCAATATAAACACACACAGCCATAACAGGTTACACCCAATTCGACTGGCGGAACTATTAATAATAACATAAAAGATACAACTATATTCTGTAACTATTTATAAAAATAAATAATCTAACAAAAAACGCGAATTTTTTTCTGAGATGAAACTCCGGCTATACAAATTCCTGGAATAATAAGTTGTCTATGCTTTCCTAGGGCTGGTTGTACATTATTGTTGACTAATTTGATAATTGAAAATTCTAAAAATATAAAAAGATCAAACCAAAGTTATGGAGACTAACCAAGGACGTTTATTAGAGTTTCAGCAAAATCTCATGATATACTTTTAAGTTGAAACGCAAGTGCTAAGAATAAGCGATGCGAGCAATGAATTGATTTACTAAACGGCCTTAATTTTATATGTATATAAAGAATAATAACTATAAAATAATAAAAAAAAAAATGTATAGCAAATTACTCTAACTGTAAGTATGTATATATTGGAAGTATTTTGCATATGGTTAAAGCAGCGAAACGCACGTATAGTATACTAGCTTTTGCTCGCAGCTTCGCCCGCGTTTTCCGGGATACATTTTTTCCGACTTACCGATATTTATCGTTATATTATGACCAAATTACACAAAATCATTATAAATTGTAGCCTATGTGTTATTCTAATATATAACCAATATTACTGTAAAGTTTCATCTAAATCCGTTCAGTAGTTTTTTTGTGAAAGAGGAACAAACATACATATATACATACATCCAACCTTACAAACTTTCGCATTTTTAACATTAGTAGGTATTAACATCATAATTAATCCTGTGTTTTTAGCAAATGAAATTGATGAAGATTTTTGATTTTTGCTAATATTATAGTAGTCATTATAGTTATGACATATATTCTCAACTATCTTCCATTTTCTTTATCAGCCAGTTTTGCGTGCCATCTTACAATGTTATTGAAAATACATAAACCTAGTAAATAAACAGTTACTTCTCGTTACTCCACAAACAACATTATAAATACAATTGGAAGGAAATGCAATTTACAACAATTTTCTCAAGATCCAGTATTTTAATGGTCACCCCATAATCAACCCCCATATTAGGGTGTCCCGTTAGTAAGTATTAGAGCACCCATCGTAAAACCATAGACCTTATTACTATCATATAAAGACTAATATCCCACACTCATATACCTTCCCTATTAGCAAAAGACAAATTACGAGAGACCCATGACTCCCTCATGTCGGTAAGAGAATTTCATATTAAAAAACCGTTGCGAAGATCAGCAGGGGTCCAATTAATTTGGCGCCTTAACTGGGACCGATCAATCGCCAAGTCGTAGATAGGGAACAAGTTTTCGCTTTTTATGGTAATGCACGATTTGAACGTAACATTAAAAAGTTTTTTGCTACGGTCTAGAACTTATTGCACTCGCTAAGCGTTTTATTTTTAATCTATGTTTGAAGTCTACAAAATCTAAGATGGCGACTTGACATTTCGTCTAGCCGTGTTCATTTTTTTTGTATTATTGAGGACTTATAAATTTGCAATTCACTAGCAAGTCTTCGGGATGTGAATTTTAGTGTTCCGTTTTTACTATAAAATAAATGAACTGTACCTTATTATCTATACTATTATATAAATCTGAAGAGTTATAAATAAATAAATAATCAAATACTTTATTTCTCACGTAGGCGAACAAAGTTGCACTTATGATACGTCAAAACAAAGCATAAGAATAATTATTGTTATTTCTAAACAATTATTAAAGTATTATTTCTTAGAGGAGAGGAGTCTATTAGTTGTTAGAGGTCTCAGGAACGACTGCTTCGAATTGAAAAAAAATTCAGTGTTGGATACCGCATCTATCGGAGAATGTTGTAGACTATATAATATCACGCTATGACCAAAAGGAGCAGAGTATCAATGAAATATTTTGCAAAAAGAAAACCATGGATCTCTATTGCTTTCATGTTCACAGTTAAGTTACTGAACCATTAATGATGCACTTTGGCAGTAAATTTATACCAAATTTAACGGCAAAGACTAAAGATATGTAATATCCGAGAAAATAATAATCAACACTAATTGAAAGTAGAAAAACAGTCACGACAAAACTTTTACTTTACGAATTCTTTAAAACCATTCGGTGCGCGTCCGTGCTTGTCAACTAATTGCCGCCGACCGCGACGCGTGACAGTTTGACAGCTGTCACGGTGACAGCCGAAAGATGGCGACGCTACGATCGATTTCGAATTAATTCGGTAGCTTTACTTTATATGTCAGATGTGGGACGCGCATAGAAACGTATTTGGAATGTTTTATAACTAGGTTTTAGTTTGATTAGGTTTAGCTTAGATCGCGTAATAGCTTAAAAATAAAGGCCTAATGTGTGTCCATTTGTTATTTCAAGGCTTAGTATACCCGCATGTAAAAATTCATACAAATCAATTCAACAGTTTCGCAATTCAATCTTCACAAAATATCGCAAATATAAGATGGGGTGTATTACATGATATTTTTTTTATAAGTAGAATCTATTTACGTTTTAATTGTGTACCCTATTTGTATTATACTGTACCTTCCATTCGTACCTTAAACGTCTCATAATGTCAAATAAAAATACGAAAATATATTTTATGTTAATGTCATTAAAAAACTTTTTTGTACAACCACATACCTAAACATGTAAATCAAATAAACAATAAAAATGATTCGACTACACACAAGTCCAAGCACTACTCAGCCAATACGTTGCCAGTAAAAAGTTCCAATTTGCATAAAATCAATACGGCCATTAAGAAGTCGCGGATAAATCAAGTTAAGAGCTGGCAACATCGAGGTCAGGTGGGTCGCACGCGATGCCTCCACTACTGTGTTACCATGCCATTGTTAATACAAGAAAGTTGAGGTAATTTTAGATCAGTTTACTTCGATCTTTCTAATTTTATCATTAAAGGATTTCGCGTATTTTTAGCACATAAATAAGGCTTTTGAGGGAGGAATTATGGTTTTGAATTTTGGCTTTTCCTAGACTGCAAACATCAACAAGTGGGTACAATCATATTGTCCGATAAAATTTTAAATATATGTATTTTATACTAATCTGCATTCGCTTTGTAAATTCATAAAGATTCTGAAACTAATAAATAAAAATAAAAATTGTGTTACAAATATACATCATCCCTGAGTGTCATTACGTTTTGTTTCTATTAATAACAATAACTTCGCAAAAACACCTTTCCAAGCGCAAGCAAATTCCCTAATAAGCGTACGTAATTTACTTAGTCTGGCCATAAATACTGTTACACTTAATTATAAAAAAATATTACATTTGAATTTCGAATCTGTCATTTTTATACGATTGTTCATTGTGTTTTCTCATTTTGGCGCCAATACATTGTAAAATATTTTGCGATATTAAAATGGTGTGGGGTGATAAAGAGAACCGAATCGCTGTGATAGCATTACACAAAGTAGGTATGGAGCCAAATGCAATTTTTAAAACTCTCCATACACTTGGTATTAGTAAAATGTTTGTGTACCGGGCTATTAATAGGTACAATGAGACCTCCTCTGTTTGTGACAGAAAAGATCTGGCCGTCCACGTAGTGTTCGTACGAAAAAGGTGGTCAAAGCAGTAAGGGAAAGAATTCGAAGAAATCCTGTCCGAAAGCAAAAGATTTTATCTCGGGAAATGAAGATAGCACCTAGAACCATGTCGCGTATTTTAAAAGATGACTTAGGACTTGCAGCCTATAAGAGACGCACTGGCCATTTCTTAACTGATAATTTAAAGAAGAATAGGGTGGTAAAATCGAAACAACTACTGAAGCGGTACGCAAAGGGAGGTCACAGAAAAATTTTGTTTACGGATGAGAAAATTTTTACAATTGAGCAACATTTTAACAAACAAAATGACCGTATTTATGCTCAAAGCTCTAAGGAAGCTTCCCAATTAGTCGACAGAGTGCAACGTGGACATTATCCGACTTCAGTGATGGTTTGGTGGGGTGTTAGCTATGAAGGAGTGACTGAGCCATATTTTTGTGAAAAAGGTATCAAAACATCGGCACAAGTGTATCAAGATACCATTCTTGAGAAGGTAGTTAAGCCCCTTAACATCACCATGTTCAATAACCAAGTATGGTCCTTCCAGCAAGACTCGGCGCCGGGTCATAAAGCTCGGTCCACGCAGTCTTGGTTGGAATCGAACGTTTCGGACTTCATCAGAGCTGAAGACTGGCCGTCGTCTAGTCCCGATCTTAATCCGCTGGATTATGATTTGTGGTCAGTTTTAGAGAGTACAGCTTGCTCTAAACGCCATGATAATTTGAGTCCCTAAAACAATCTATACGATTGGCAGTGAAGAATTTTCCCATGGAAAGAGTGCGTGCTTCTATTGATAACTGGCCTCATCGTTTAAAGGACTGTATTGCAGCCAATGGAGACCACTTCGAATAAGCTTTTATATTTTTAATTGTTTTATATTTATGTATTAAACTGACACACTGTAAAAGTAATAAATGTTATTTGCAGTTAACAATTTTCTTTTTTCTTTATTACAATATTTATGGCAAGACTAGGTATTTGCAATAATTCCATATTTTCCCGGTTGCCTATTTAAAAATCGCGCTATTTATCAATAACCGCGGCAACGAAAGGGCGATGTACTCAATAATTTATTAGCATTGAAACTGGGTCGATTCCACAGACCGCCCTGCCTAGCTTTTAAAAGTTAATGAAGGGACTGAAAATTGGAGCTGTATAATTGATAGTGTTGATTGCGATTTTTTGCTTTGTTTGAGTTGTTACTGTTAATTTTGATACTGGGAAATACAGATTCATGATTCTAGGGTGCAATGTATTTTATAGCATTGTAGTTAAATGTTTGACATTAACTGTTTATCAGAATCGTACCTTTTGATTGTAGACATAAGGTTACAAATTTTGATCTAATTCCGTTCGTCTATTAATAATTCTCAAAGACTACAATTTGATTAAGGTATATCATTGAATATATTTTTGATAGTACTTTTTAATATTTCACTTCAATTCAATATAATCATGGAAACCACAAAAATAAAAGCTAAGGAAGTTATAGGTATTAAGCAGAGTTTAAAATACCGGAGACGCGAATTAGAGCACATCTGATGTTTCAAAGGGTGAGGAAATTGAGTTGTGAGCAAACAAACATCAACTCGTTTTGTGGCGTATTTATAAGTTGTTCCCTTTTCAGGGGAAATGGATGTGGCAGTTTTCTATGAAATATATTTAGAATTAGATTCATAAAAGGCAAAGTTTGAAGTTTTGTAGTAGTTTGTTGATTTTACTTGTTAATTACAAATTATAAATATAGGAATATGTCACTCTTAAGAAGGTTTGAATATATAATTTATTAGTATTTGTCTTAAACTAACTAAAGAACCAGATCGGCCTCGCGAGTGTGTTGCTTTAGACATCCTCAAACTCATTTAATCAAATAACATTTCTTAGTAAAATAAAACACAAACATTTGAAGTAAATACAATACGAAACCCTCTCGAAAGCAAAGCTGATTTCATCTGATGCTTATTGTTAAACAAAAACAAAATAGGATTGATGTGGCAGTTTTCTATGAAATATATTTAGAATTAGATTCATAAAAGGCAAAGTTTGAAGTTTTGTAGTAGTTTGTTGATTTTACTTGTTAATTACAAATTATAAATATAGGAATATGTCTTCCTCGTCCTTGTCTCTTAAGAAGGTTTGAATATATAATTTATTAGTATTTGTCTTAAACTAACTAAAGAACCAGATCGGCCTCGCGAGTGTGTTGCTTTAGACATCCTCAAACTCATTTAATCAAATAACATTTCTTAGTAAAATAAAACACAAACATTTGAAGTAAATACAATACGAAACCCTCTCGAAAGCAAAGCTGATTTCATCTGATGCTTATTGTTAAACAAAACAAAATAGATTTCCAACAATCATATTTGCTCAGCAGTATTTAGTCTGGAAAAATTGTTTTGACTCACCTCAGCAACCTGCCTCAAGTCTTCGACGTAAACATTCTCCGTTTGTACTATTTCTGCGCACACCCTCTCCAGCTGAGAGAGACCCGACATCTCGTCAACTAGTTGCTCTGTGAAGAAATTTTATTTAATACAATGAAGCTGTTAGTAGTGTTTCTATTACTTGTCTGGTGAAAATATCTCTTAAATGCGGGAATATAAAATTAAATAATAGGTTTTGATTCATTTTTGTTATTTAAATTTATCAAATATTTACCACTTTATGATTTGACACAGAATGATTGAATAAAATTCGGTAAAAAATCAACAAGTTATAAGCCCTCGAATTTCCGTAGAAGGAGTAAGTGTCAAGAAACGGGAAAAGAGAACCCATACGCACCCACTCTTGCACGTTGCAATATTTGATATACTGCCTCATTTTTAAATAAATTTTAATGCAGTTTAATATAACTATGTACTCACGTGGCGTGTCCTCGGAATTCCTTTCCTCTGATACACTCGCATTCAGAATACCGGTGTCGACAAAATTGTTACTGCCATTAGCTGACGTCATGTCGGCGTCGCTATGGTCATCAAACTCTCTATGGATGCCAGATACGCTGAATTCACACCCTTATTCTGCACACCACTGCTTGACGTGGAACTCGAGGACGCAATGGAGCTCATCGATAAAGGCCGACAAACTTCCACAGGCGGCGGGTTTAACCTCATCTCCTTATCTTGCACGCACGTCTTCAAGTTCCCCGTCGACCCTACCGCTTCGGGATAAGGTCCAGTTTTCCGCAGCTGCTTTGCTAGAATTTCCTTTTTAACGAAATCTTTACGGTGTAAGCTGTTTGTAGCTCGTAGAAGTTTTGGGAAATTTTGCAGGTGATACATCTGGCGGGCTAGCGGGTTTCTGCTCTTTCGGAGATAATTTTGGATCAAATTCTCTATCGTTTGATGTTATAGATAATTCGATTGATTGATCAATGTATGGTAATGATAGGGAATCAAAAGCGGTCTTATTGTTCGATGGAACGTCATATATCGCTGGCCTGTTATTCGTCGGAACATCATAAGTTTGTTCGTCATCTATTTTGAAATCTGGTTTCACTGGCAATGACTTGACTGGGGTATCTTCTTCGGGGTTTATCCCAGCCACTGGTTTGGAAACACATGGTTTGTCGTAAATTTCTACTGAAGACAAAATCTCGACTCCAGACTGCGATATCTTCGAAGTCGCCCCAACTAAAGGAATGTTCGATTTCTGTCTAGTCGACGTTCTTCCAGCGTTCAAAGTTTTCTTCTGGAATTTCAATGTAGTCGTTTCAGCTGCACTCGATATCATACGTTTCACGTTTGGCGACAAATTGTCGAACGTAGTCTCATTTTTTGTTTCTTTTATAGTTCTTTGCTTTTGTTCTTTAATTATAACAGATATATCACTAACTTTAACATCACTCTCATCACTAGCACCATTTCTATCACTGTTAGTTCGTATCGTATATAGTGAACTTTTGTTTACTGTTGCTATAGGGAGTTTTACGCTTCCAGCTAACATGGTGGGATCTTTTGTTCCTTTATCTTCTACAGGCGGGTCATTCCGTGCGTCTTTCGCGGTTTCGAACCTGCTGTCTTCAGGTCGGAGGCTCTTGGGTTCCAGTAGTGAGTCGTATATACCAATTAACGTGGGCGCAAGGTCCGTTGTACTACCTGCAACCAAATGAAATAATGTTTTTAACGAAACACTGGCTTATTTTACAAACGCGATCGATATTGAACTTTAAATCCGAGTAAAAGGTATCATTTTCGAACGCACGTCGAAAGTATGTGGAGACAATCAATTAGGCGTTAATAGCAACTTAATGAGCGCATTCTTGATAACTTTAAAGTTTTTAAGCAAAAATATGAATACTTAAGCAGTAATCCGTAATTTGGCCGGTTTTAAGGGCTTAAGAAGATAATTTTTGTATTTAATTGTTAAGTATACTCGCCTTTAAAACCTGCTACAGTCTGAATCTTAACCCTGTAAAGTTGAAATTACACATTTTGTCAATAAGGTTTTACTAACGTTTATCTAAAAGTCGGTTAGTGAAAATATGGAGGATTTTATGTATTTGCATATTTACCTATGTAGTTTTGATGTATCATTAACATAGAACACGTGTGAAGGTTCAATTTCCTTAGTCTTAGGTTGTTTTATCAGTACTCGCTGAGTGGGTTTACCCATGGCCAACGACTGCAGTGCGCGAACCAGATCTTTTCAGGTATATCAGTCGTCTCAGTATTTCCTAGAAATAATATTAATTAATTAATTAACTAAATAAAAATATGCAATTCATGTTTTGCCGTCGGCATGGAGTATGGCAAAGAGATATAAGATGTGTAGTAAGTAGTAACCTCGTAGGTGAGTCGTTCGCGCTTGTTGAAGAGCAGCAGCACGCACATCTGGAAGGTGGAGACCTGTATGATGTGCCGGCGCGGCGCGGCGGCGGCGGCGGGCGCGGCGGAGAGTGTGGCGGCGAGCCGGGGCCCGCCGAGCCGTTCGCCGAGCCGTTCGCCGAGCCGCTCGCCGCGCCGCCCGCCGCCGGCCCCGGCGCGCCGCCGCGGAACGTGGCGTGCAGGTCGGCGCTGCCCAGCTGCGGCTGCAGCGACAACTGCCGCCCCGAGTGCTTCGCCAGGTAGAAACTACACATACAACGGCCCTTCACTCTCTATACACATTTCTTTTAAAAGCTTGATCCGTCGTGGGCCGCGCGGCAGATGTGAAATATTGTTTTTTGTATAGAAAATATTCATGAAAAGATATTTAAAAAGAAATATGCATAATTAAAGAAAAAGGCTGACTATTCATTTTATGTTTGTAACAATATTTTCACTTAAATTTCATTTTTATAGTTATTACTTTGAAATATAACCGGCAACATGTTCGAAAGTGAACTATATACGGTATAAATAAATGAGCCCTGCGCGGTGAGAAAATTACGCGCATGTAGTAACGCGTCGCCACGCTAACAACCGGTGTGAGCCGCTATATAACATGTATCACATCAACATATACGATTCATAATATTAAAGTATCTGTCTTTCAAGAATTAACTATAATTTGGCATCACCAATGAAACTGTAAAATGTTAATAATACCTTCATTATATTTATAATGAAATACAAATTATGACTATAGTTTTCCAAAATCTTTTCATCTAACTAGACTACAATGAACATAGTATCTTAAAGTCACATTCATAATTTAATGATCATTATTGTTAATGTAGTATATAATAAAAATTAACGAGTGAGGACATGCAAAAAGATCCGCACACACGCAATTACCTTCTAAAAACGTCAAACGCATTTCTCGGGGCGGTAGGTATATTGCATTTGGGTGTTGCACTTTGTGTCGGCCAGAATCCGGTTGTCAGGACACGTACAGATAAATCCACGCCGTGAAGATTGGTCTGACGAACATTATGAATCAGTTAGGCTTTAGGGTGCAAACAATACTTTCTACAGAAATTGGTTTCACATCAAAACATTTTATTAATTTAATTATAATTTCAAATCATCAGATAAAATTTATCCATCAAATTAATTACAACCTGATTGGATGCAAAAGTGAGACAGAGATTTTACAATTATGTTGTACTTTATCCTACCAATAAATTTAATTTGACGAATTTAAAATCACCTCTTATTCAATATTTCAAATGTATATTCGTATATGAAAATAAATATGAATAATCTGGATTTAAGGTACTTAAAACATATTTGTAATAAACGGAATATTTACCCCAGCTGACAGTACATGTTCCTTGAACTCTTCCATGATTGTGTTCGAGACTGTCATGTCTTTGAACATGCCTTCCAACTTCGATGTGAACTGACAACCACACTCAGTCTGCAAAATAAATATTAAGTTTAGGACTTATAGACCGTATTTGAACGCATTTGTAATAAGAATAATCTGTTAACATTTTCTGACGTTTCCCAATTCTTAAACTACAAAAAAACCTTCAATACATACTGGACTTATTCAGATCTCTAAAGACTACTGGGAGGCCCTTGGACTTTTACTATTTTAATACTTTTCCTGGACTTTTTTTTTGGGGTTAAACATGTATCAATAAAATCGATGACCAAAAATAGAATAATATGAGCTACAATTACGTGCTATGTATACCGCAGTAAGTGTCTAATTACTTAGGGCCATATGAATAATTGCTGTATATGTGTATTACATAATGCTTTGTCTCGCTCACTCTGATGGTAAATGTCAACATGAACAGACAAAACACTGAATAACTAATACAGATGTATACAATGTTTATTAGTAACGCGGGTTAACCAAACAACCCTGCTTAAAGTCTCAACCATTTTCTGCAAAATTCTTTACACTTTATTCAATAGGCATTTAGGGTTTTTGCAATATTAGACAAACCATTTAAAATAAATTGAATTAAAATAACAAGACTTTAAGCAAGATTTTTCAACAGATCTGCTACTGAGATGGTTATTAGTGAACTGACTCACAAGAACATATCCACAGTAACATTATAGTAAAGAATTTTGCAGAATGGAATATATGGTAATGGGATATCGGAGGATCACTGGTTATTGACGGAGTTTTCTATGTGGGAGACATCACCGATTATACAGTGGAAGTCGCGTGGTTCCACGTCTTTCAGTAAACCTTCCTTCTGGGAAAAATTCAAAATTATTATAAATGATATGTCCCCATTGAAAATTATTTTGTCTATACCACGTTAATTGACCAAGTAAAATATATTGAACCTTAAGTTTGGAGATCATATTCTTTTCACTGTCATCGGAGACCGATTTGTTGAGCAGGAGCTCTTCGGCGAGGTGCTGTTTGTAATAGCGTTCGAACACGTCCTTCTCTTGCAGGAAACGGAACAGCACCATAGTCTTGTCTAATACCGCTTCGATTTCCTGCTCACTCATCTGCAATGTCATCACTAGTGGTAATTTTTGTAATTAGTTATTTGTGAATTCTTTTTTGTTTACAGAATAACTGGTATAGTGTCATCATGACACAGGGAGTCACTCACTGTCCTGTTAGTTGAGAGAAATAAAACAATTAAATGAAGGTAGTACCAAGAACAATAGAAATGTTCATGTCAACATTATGAATGTAAAATACAATGGATCGAAAAGTTAATGTATACTTACGCCTTTTTCGCCTTTCTTCAGTTTTCCATCAATAAATAAAGACAAGAATTCTGGAGACTTATTATTTAAGTTAAGAAAGTATTCAAAATCTGATGCAATCATGTGCTTGAAAATCTTGTCGTTGTTGAAAGAATTTTGCAGGAAATGATCAAATCTGTCTTTAAGATCAAGTAGATTCTGCAAAGAAAAAAAAAAACAATTAGTTTATTTCAAAAGCGTGCAGGGGACATTTTTTTCACAATATCATGGAATAGATTAACATTCATTCTGGATGCAAACATCACGTCTACAGTATAGTACCACAATATTTTCGTCCTTTTAATTATGTGTTCCAATATATGTTATTGATGAGTGTGAGTGGTGTGTTGTGCGGTACATGCCTGCACGTAAGCGATGGCGTTGGTGCTGTGCGAGTCGTCGGTGACGAGCGCGCAGCCCTGTTTCGCGCAGGTGCGCGGACACCGCGTCCGCCACCGTGCGCAGCCCCTCCGCCACGCGCGACAGCAGCTTGTACACGCACGCCAGCTCCGTCGTGCGCGTGTGCGTCAGCATGTGCACCACGCCAGAGTTCTCCATCTGAAGACATACACATACACTCAAAATCACATCCGACTACACTATATGAAAAAAATACATTTATCGATCTCGTAAAAATTAAAGGACATAATTACGTCATGGTCATAAAATAATAATTGACAGAAGATTTGTCTGATGCTGAATAATGTTGAGATATGCATTCAACGCAACAGTAAAGAGAATTTAGAAAAGTCCGAACATGATAACGCATTGGGTTTGACTGTACAAAAGTTTAATGTTTGTGGTGTTGACCTCGACGATGGTCTTCATGTGCCGCTCGATGAGCTCGTGCTCGAGCACGGCGACGACGCGCGGCTCGGTAGACTCGTCCAGGTAGTGGCGCGCACGCTCCGCCTCTTCAGCGATGCGCGCCTCCACACGGTTGATGTACACCGCCGCACTGTTCTCCGCCAGGAACTTTTGAGATTCCATCTGCGACACACAACAATAACATTACACTTCATACAAACATAAACAGCTTACAGATCAATAAACAAAAAACTTACTCTATAAAACTCTGAAGACTGATGCAGGAAGGGTTTTCAAAATCTTCTTCATACACTGCTCGCGAATTAATACCGAGTACCATGAGCATTTGACAAGCGTTGCGGATGGCGAGCCGATCCACTACTTCGCCGCGACGCTCGCGAGCCACCAGCTCCAGTAGAGTCTGACGTAGATGGTCTCGAATACATCCATAACGGACAACCTGTACCAATCAAGGGAAATCTTTATGTAATTCTTTTACTAATCCTTACATATTATTATAAAACAGTTTTCTGTTGAATCGCTCGGTCTGTATGAACACAATAAACACAAAACTACTGAATTAATTTTGATGAAGTTTAATATGGGTTCTTAATTTATTGTTATAATTTTAATTTTCCTATCATACACAATGTTATAACTACCTGATCTCTGAATATGATGAGTCCCAAGTTGTATACATTGTCTACTTCATTTTGTTGAACATAAACTCTGTCCATATACATCAGTATGTCACGAATCATCACCATACTAGTTTGGTGATCAGTAAAACATTATTGAGGGTTTGCAGGAATCCATTGTGTAAAGAATGAAGAACATCTTCCCGGACCTGCAATATTTTAAAGTGTTTCTTAATATTTATAAAAAAAAAACATCACTCCGGTGCTTTGTTTATATTCTACACACCTTAGTTTCCAGATGTTGAGTTACAACTTCCTTTAATCCTGTGTAAAGTCTTTCTCCATGTTTATGCAACACCATAGTGTATGCATTACGATACAGTTCCTCAAAAAGAGAGCCCCGGAATTGTTTTTTTCTTTTGTATTTCTTGTATAGCATTCTTAAGTAAACTCCATATGCTCTCCACATACTTCTCATCCATAGTCATCTATAAAGTTATAACAATAATTAGAGAGTATGCATAAAGGAAATTAAAAATATATTAGATGTTCTACAGTTATAAGGCTATCAATAAAAACCATTATGAATTTGAAAAATGGTAAATGCTGTTTAAAATTATAGTAAATTATATTTTGTAGCTTAACAATTCAAGCTCATTAATTTATATAATAAAATTGCAGTGAAAAGAATTTTGTTAATTATTATGTATAATATAACAATATAGATATACTCATTTATGTTCTGTTCATTTAATCTATAATAATCTTATGTCACTAGTCATTGTGACAATTTTTAATCTCTTCCCTAAGAACTGTTTTAAATCTGCATCAATGCATTAGATCATTGTGAAGTCATGTTGATGATGAACAATTATTGTATTGTAGTCATACCCAAGTATCAGGATACATTTGATAATATGGTTCTGAGTAATTCCATACTTGAAATTTTCGAGTCATCTTGATTGCTTTAATTGATTTCAAAGTTACATAAACATGATATAAACTAAAAAGAACAAATCCAAAACATATAATAACTAGAAAATGTATAATTGTTATTTTTGTCTTTTGATTGATTTCCACTCTTGTCAAAAATAGAAATATGACAAATATCAAAATTGGTGAAGTATCAACTATTACATTCTAAATTTGAATATTTTGTAGTAAATTCTGAAATAAAAATTCTTTGCCATATTTAAAATTAAGCATATTGTCCAAAAAGTTTATAGAGTTGCTGTATGCTGGTAGCACAATAATTCACAAAACAAATAAAAGTTATATGTCTATACAGATTTTCATTCAAATTTAAAGCTATTTCACCAAAATTACAGTTTTACATTTGATGCTAACATAAGTGTATGATTTGATTTATCCCTTAAATAAAATAGTGAATCATTCAAACCACTACACCACACATAATACACAAGGAGTGTTGATATTATGTTTAAAAAATTAAATACGTTTTACAATTTGGATTGTAGTTAACCAAAATAATAAAAAAATATTTTTATATTATAATAATGTTGTTTAAACATGAATAAAATTAACAGTTTGACTGTAAAACCCAATAATCAAAATTGTTTAAAGTCACCTATAATTAAAACCATGAGTTTCAGTAAACAACATTCTTCATCTTTGTTAGCAATGAGTAAGCATAAATGATTCCAAAAACAATTATAATAAATTCACTGGTAGGTACGGTTTGTTAAATTAGGTACTTATATATCACAGGGATAACTAAATATAAAAATCAGTTCATATAGTAATAAATTTGCATTCCTTTCCCAAGAACACTAAACAGATAATTTTTGTTAAAAATAGATAAGAACATTTTTTTAACACTTTTAAAATTGAAGATTTGATAATTTTAACTATATAATAAAGAAAGAGAATATCATTCAATATCAAATTCACACAGTTATAAGAAATAGTAGTTAAACATGTAAATATAACTCATGAACAAGTAAAAGCATGAAAATAATAAGAATCTATATTTTAAAATGTGAAGATTTTTTCTGCTTCTTTTTAAGCATGTGGTGCACACAGAGTAGTTTGTGATTTGTCAAACTTAAGTTAATAGAGAAGTGCAGAAAAATATAATTTATTAATGTGTTACATTTATATTAAATTTTTCAGTCAAATTTCAACTAGACTAGTTCTAATTTTATACCATTTTATCAACATTTAGATGTCCTAATGCTTAGCCATGGTAAATGCATATAGAATTCATTCTACTGTGGTAAAAATCTTGCTACTATGTTTAATAATATCAGACCTTCATACTGACCACAGAATGGTTTGAGGATATCTGTAAACTATCATAGATGCTATTATATAGAATAACAGAGTACAGGAAGTAAAGTATAAAACCAGAAAAGTAAGGTGGACACAGAAAGACTATTTTAATTTAAGAACAAAGGTGTTTCTTATGGTTGATTTTTAAGTATCAAGTACCCTACCAGTCTTTTCTAAAACTTTTTAAACATGTTTTGTTTGTTCTATTTAACAGGTTCAAACAAAGGAAATATTTCAAAAGGAGGTACATAGCATTTATATTGGTTATTTCCTTCACTCAATACAACAAAACGGGAAAGAAAATCAAGTGTATGTAATTATGGATTTGCATTTTGGATAAGATAGCACTAATAAACATAGTAAGTAATGCATATTTGAATAAGGTTTATCATTGTATCGGATGACAGTAAAATATTTAGTTAATAAGTATGGGATGCCAGCATTTCATTATGACATAGGAATTTATGATTATAAATAGTTCAGCAAGTGCATCAATTTGCAAACCAAGGTCCTATTACAATAGACATAAGAATGAATTATACTAAAAAAGATAGCTCCAAATCCATAACCGTAGGCATTCACCTGTGAAAACTATTAGAGCTATTTAATTTCACCTGTTTTATTTTGCAATATTTGCATCATATCATCATCACCATCATTAACATATATTTTATTGAGACAATGATATTCAAATTAGTTTAGTTCTACCATAATCTTTAACAACATTGTTGTATGTTAAACTAAATAATATTGTTTCTTATAAATATAAAACACTGTCATGGTTATGATATGTAATTTTCACAGCAATTTCAATATATTTTCTACAATAGTACGAGATTAAAAGTAATGAACAATAAATGACATGTGTTATAATAGTTATAAAATGACTAGACGCCGTTTTCGGCTTGTTGTTACTTACTGGAAAAGCCCTGATTCTCATCTTGCCAGGCTTGTCTTTAGGCAGAGTACTCTTCATCATTGCGATTAAAATACGTTGTACTAACAAAACACTAGATTATTACAAATTATTTTATCACTGCTCATTTGTTTTCGCGATAAAACATCGTTACACTCATTTACACCTGAAATCAAAATTTAGTAAACACTGCATCAGGAAACTCCGTTTTGACATTATACTGCATGCATTTTTTGATTTTTAATGAAATAACGTATGAGTCATATTCTAGTATTACTAATAACACAATTTTTATTAATATGATCTTTAGAGCTACTTACAATTAATAAATTTATAAAGCGATAAAAAATTGTGAATCCTAATGACATTGACAACTAAAGTATATTTGTCTCCCTTCCTCTCGTCCCTTTTGCCGTAGTGCTACCTCAACTAGGTATTGTGTGACGTTCTTTTATCGGTTTCTTTCATAGGCAGTGGCAAAACATTTTGATGAGATTACTTACGTGTACTGAGATAATTCACTGATAGATTGGTCACAAATAGATCACTGATGCAGAATGTAGTGTACAAATATTTATTCGTTTTGCATGCCTATTATTTCTTCAACTGTTTCAGCTTTCTATCGTCCATAGATCCATAGAGTAGAAAAACTCAGAAAATATTAACAATAATGTTGCCAATATATTTTATAGGTTGTCTATGATTGTCTCCCCAATAATAAAGACAGGTTATGCACTATGTGACGGTCGCATGGATTGTCTCATCAAATTTAACATCGAACCGACGCTGACGATAATCTTTCTTCCAGTATCAGTTTGCCAAGTACACAGATTTATTGTTTATAATAATAACAAAAGATACAGAAGCCTGACTGAAATGAAAATGATTGATTACAGCTTGATAGTTCTAAACGAGAGTGACTGAAACTATGAATTCTACATGTTTTTTTTTAAAAGCCATGAGATGAAACTTTATTTTGGATACACTTTTAGAAATATATAAGATATATCGGAATTTGATCTGCGGGTTAAAATTATGCGTCGAAATTAAAACTATGCGATCTTATAACATTTGTCGAAATTTTCCAAAAACTTAGTGGTCTTATTCTAAGTTTAGTTGTAAAAAGTATATTTTATAGCACTACGGCTTGATTGTTTGACCTATTATGGACAGTAAACATTTATTTGTAAAGAGTTCTAAGATTACTATATAGAGCGGCATTGAAAAGATTTTGCGTAATAGATTAATTGCGCCCAAATGCGATGGTTACTCAATCTATCGCGCGATAGCAAAACACATATGTAAAACATGCTTCATCTTTTTGCACGGTAGATGGTACTAGTTTATATTAAAGGGTTTACCATTGACATTTCTAACTATATCGATAATTTGTTAATATATTAAAATGGCCGGTACATGTATGTCTTATGTAATTATGTATTTTAAAGATTTTTATGAAATGTTCGCTTTATATAATCTTAGACCTCTTTGTTTCTTACCAATTGGTAGTAATTTATGGAGGAGAAAAGCGCGGGAAACGTTCGAACTTGGCGGGTGTTTTATTTTGGCTTAAAGGAAAAAAAAATATTTGTATATAAAATTAGTCAGTTAAGTTGTATATTGTATATATATATTTACTTATTTCTTTTCATTTTTACTGTGTATAAATATCACTACTATTGGTAAGTTTTTTTTTAATAAAATTTAATATATTATGAGCAGGATGAAGGAGCCCCAGACCCTGGGGGTGTTGTTCCTGAACCTTCACAGTTCATAACTGTATAAACGGCCTCTAGTATGGATACTGATTGTTCAACATCCAATGTAAATAAAAGAAAACGGGCACGTCTGCATAGAATTTGTAAAATCTGTAACGAAAAAACGAAATAACCCAATGGCAATTGAATCTGGCAAACATGGTTGTTGTTGTGTGGACAGTGATGAGAAGAACTCTGGTGATCCATCTCCATATTCACAAGTGCAGTCAACCCCAGTTGTTCCTTCTTCGCTTCCAATCGTTTCTGACTCTTTAGGTGAGGTTAAAAGAAAGCAATATTCCAATTCAGATGCAGCACCCTTTGTAGTTCATATTGTAAAATCTTCTGAAGACACAAATAAAGATGTTAGTTTTCATCCAATATGCTTTGGTCGCTTTTACACAAATATCAAATAGACAATATTGTCCTAGGCAGTGTAAAGCGTATTGGACGCAATAAAATATCCATGGCATTTTCCAATTGTACATCGGCTAACACATTTTTAAGTCATACTGCATTAACCGAAAAGGGCTATGAGGCATATATCCCAACATTTCATATCACAAGAATGGGACTTGTAAGAGGTATCCCATGTGATATGTCCCTAAGTGAGGTAAAAGAAAATATAAGAGTTCCCTTAGGTTGTGGAGAAATTATTAAAGTTCGACGCCTTAATTATAAGAGTACTGTTGATGGGACTGTGACATGGAAACCCTCACAAACAGTGGTGTTAACTTTTGACGGCCAGGTTCTTCCCACGCGCATATTTATGTGTTATAATGCACTTAAAGTAGATTTATATATATACCCAACTATTCAATGTTTTAATTGTTGTCGATATGGACATACTAAAACTAGTTGTAGATCAAAGCCTAGGTGTTATAAATGTGGTCATGAGCATAATGGCTCATCTTGTAGCTGTGAGGTGGATGACAGTTATTGTTGTCTTTGTGGTGGCCAGCACTTTGCTATTAGCAAGTCTTGTCCTGAAGCAACTAGACAATCTAATATAAAAATATACATGGCGCAAAATTGTGTGTCATATTCTGAAGCGTCTAAAATTCATCCACCAGTAGTAAAATCATATGCTGACACTTTAAAATTGTCTGAACCACCTTCTCTTAATGCGGGAACTGAAGATTTTAAATATCCATTTACTCAATCACCACATAACAAATCTTATAAGAAAACTGTTTTCCAGAAGCCCCGTCCTCCTCTGAAGCCAGGAAAAGGGTATGACCGCGCAGCTCATCAAGCTCTAGTGAGTGACTACAACTCGCATTCTTATTCCAATGGATGTGCTCTCCTTCCAAAGCAGACGATCTCAACTCTTCTTCGTTAGAGTCTCAGCCTTTGATTGATTTAGTTATTTTTCTAATTGAATCATTGTCACAAACCACTTTACCGTCCTACGTTGCCCCATTATTTAAAAAGATAACACAATTAATCAGTAACAATGGCTCACTTGAACAACATCCTACAATGGAATTGCCGAAGTGCAATTCAAAATAAATCAGATTTAATTTATTTATTAAACAAATATAGCCCTAGTTTAGTAGTTTTAAGTGAGACATGGCTTAGACCGGGATTTTGTTTTCGAATTCCTGGTTATTCATGCATTCGAGAAGATAGATCAGATGGGTATGGTGGAGTTGCTATACTCATAAAAAACTCCCAACATTTTTCTCCCTTAAATTTACCTTCTCACCATAATGATTTTTCTATTGTTGCTGCTTCTGTTAATAATATTTGCTTCGTTTCGATTTACATTCCTCGCCCATGCCCTTCTATATTTCGAGAAGTAGATAATATTATTTCTATATTACCAAAACCTTTTTAATTTTGGGGATTTTAATTCACATCATCAGTTTTGGGGCTGTTCAACTACAAAAATTGTGGAAGAGGCCTAATGGATATTATAGATTGTTATAACTTATGTGTTTTAAACTCAGGCGCTCCTACTCGTCGAACTAATCCTAACGAAGGTCTTAGCGCCATTGATTTATCAATTAGTACACCAAATTTAGCAACTTCACTTACTTGGGAAATCCTTTCTCATTCGTATGGTAGTGACCACTTTCCTATTGTTATTCGGTTTCCTCAAAATAATAAACCTAATATAACTCGATCGCCTCGCTTAAAATACATGCTGAAGGATGCAGACTGGGTGGTATATAAACGATTATTAGATGACAAAATTTCTCAGCTTCCGGATATTGAGTGTAATGACGAAGCCATATGTTCTGAGGCTCTTGCTAAAGCTATGATTGAAGTTGCGGATATAGTTTTTCCCATTAAAAAAAACAGGTCTTCCAAAAGATAACTATGTCCTAGTTTCTAAACAGACAAAAAATTTATTTCAAAAGAAGAAAAATCGAAAGCTGGAAATTATTTTGTACATCTATTTCCCCTGATACCTGTCCATCAATTGTTTGGAGTAATATTAGAAAGTTTAGATCAGCTTTTAAGGAAAGATCATTTTCTACCCTTTCTTCTTCTTTAACGGAAATCTTTTGGATAAACTGGCTCCCCTTCTGTTCCAGAAAATTTTCCACTTTACAGTACCCCAAGAATACATGACAAACATAACTTAAACTCCATGTTTTCGCTATCAGAGCTTAAAGGAATCCTAAGCAGCGTAAAAGATTCGTCTCCAGGTGAAGACGGAATTCCTATTCATTTTTGCAACCTTAATGATAATGTCCTTCTTTATTATTTAAATATAGTTAATTCTGTAATGATTACTGGTAACATACCTGACTCTTGGAGATCCCAAATTGTGTTACCTATTTTAAAGCCAGGGCATGATTCCTCCCAAAGCTCATCATATCGCCCTATAGCTCTATCAACAGTATTGTTGAAGCTTGCTGAACATCTTGTAAAAACCGATTGGAGTGGTATATCGAAAGCAACCGTTTGCTATCTGATAGCCAATACGGATTCCGTAAAGGGAAAAGTACTTTAGACAGTATCAGTATTTTTGTGTCTGATATCCGTTTGGCATTTTCTCAAAATGACTCATTAATTGCAGTATTTTTAGATATTAAGTCAGCATATGATAACGTGGTTCCATCGGTTCTAACGAAAAAAATGTGTGATCTTAAAATTCCTGACATGCTGTCTAACTTTATTTCTAATTTAATAACAATAAGATATATTTCTGTTGATTCTGATGATGCTACCAAATTTTTAAGAACAGTATCAAAAGGCCTACCCCAGGGATCTGTTTTAAGTCCCTTATTATACAATATTTATACATATGATCTGGAATCATCATTAAATGGATCAGTTAAAATTCTACAATATGCTGATGATCTTCTCCTTTATACATCTGGTAAATTCCATACTGACTTGTGCTCTACCATGTCATTGGCAATGACCTCCTTAGAGTCTTGGATGACTTCAAATGGACTGGAGCTTTCACCTTCTAAAAGCTCTACAGTGTTATTTAGTCGGAAAAATATAACATCTAACGTTGATATAAAATACAATAACTGTTCCATTCCTCTAAAAAGAAGTGAAATTTCTTGGTCTCATATTGGATTCCAAACTCACAGGTTCTTCGCATTGTGATTATGTAGTTATTAAATGTGAACGAAATCTTAATATCCTTAGATGTCTTTCGGGTGTATGGTGGGGTGCTCACCCATATTCATTAAAACTTATTTATAATGCACTGATTAGAAGCCAGTTGGATTATGGGACATTTATCTTAGAGCCGGGTAATTTATCAGCTTTCAAAAGACTTGACTCGATTCAAAATAAGGCTCTAAGAATAATTTCGGGTTCAATGAAATCGAGTCAATAAATGCCCTTCAA
>NW_023592441.1:0-16245 GCF_014839805.1 Manduca sexta | reverse complement strand
CATTTTATACAAATTACATAATGCATACATTTTGCAATACATGAAAATCCGACTCCGACGGTCTTGTAAAATAACACACCTAGCATATTTGAGCGACTTACATTATTTAGCCGATGCAACACCTTTGTATATAAAGAATACAAAGTCGATATTGCTTTGCCCAAAAGGCGCGAATATTTTGACATATACGCCAAGTATAATGCCAACATAACGTCACACAAAAGACAGCGTTTATAAAATAAACTAAGATGAAAGATTAGAGATGTTTTTACCCACCGAAATAAACATTATCGAAACAATCATGATTTTTTTTAGTAGTATCGAGGATTGGAAATATAAAACATGAATAACTGAAAAAACAAAGAAGGAGAAGATCGCGAGGTATTCTATTTTTCGTGTTCTTGCCTCTCGTGTAGTCGCGCCTTACATTGCCCAATAACATTATAATGTCTCATAAAAAAGGAGTAGCACCTACTAGCCAGAAATAAAACTTCTAAAACAAGTAATGTTTACATTTTCAAGTATTCGTATAGTTTTATTTAATGTAGAATGCACATTATTATGATCATTGCTTTTGTAGTATAAATGATATCCCAGCATAAATACTATTTTTATTACAATTATTCCACTAAAAATTAAGCCATTATACTTTACAATGTAACAGTAAATATTTCCAAAGCAAAATTCAGTAACTGAAATTTTTGCATTATAATATACAATTTTCCTATATGATTGCAATAGAAGTTTTACCTCTAGGCACATTTCATAATCTAAAGCACTTAACACACGGCTAAATTATATTATGGGCTTTAGCAATATGCTGTTTCAATGCAGCCTTATTCCTTAAAGAAGTTTTACAAAACTGACAATGTAAACCCTCCATGATATAACAGCATATGCTTGCGTTTCTTTTGCACACAGTAGAACGATTGATCACAAAGATGACATTTATAGGGTGTCACTCCGATGTGCTTTCTTACATGCACCACCAACTGCTTTCTAGACTTCAAGACCATATCGCAGAAATGACACTTCTCTTTGGTGCGTACATTGTGGACTTTCTCGTGGTTCCTCAAGTCATATTCGGTGTAGAACTGTCGATCACACATATCACAAGAGTATGGTTTGATTTGTAGATGTATTTTGTTGACATGAAGTAACAGGTCCGTTTTCCCTCTACATTCTTTTTCGCAGAAACTACAAGTTTTTATCGAGCCGTGCATTGACACCCGCCATTGCGCCGCGTGCCGTTGCATATGACTGTCATAAAACCTCTGTGTAGCAAATATTTTGTCACATAAATCGCAAGTTTTCTTCCTATGATTTCTCTCATGCAACCTGAGCGTGCCGTAATCCAGAAACATTCTTCCGCAAGTCTTGCACGAGTAATAGTTTGAATGGTTCAAGATATGAACCATTTTGGTGTGTTCGTACAGATAGAATTTGGATTTGAAGTACAGAGGGCAGTATTTGCACTCGACCTTCTTGTAGCGGTGTTTCAAAACGTGCCGTTTCAAGAAGTATTCTGTTATAAAATGCTTACAGCAAAGCGGGCATGTGTATTTACATTTCTTTTTCTTTGGCGGTTTTTTCTTTTTAAATGTCAGGAACTCGCTTACTTTATCCATAGAATCTGTTTGGTATCCATTGATCATTCTGCTCCTAGCTGAGTAAGTTTGCGTCGCGTCTTTCGCTGGATTGTACAGAACAGTCGAAGTATCAGAGTCGCTATCCGTACTACCTTTCATTTCATTAAACTCCTCTTCAGCTTTCATTCTAAATTCGCCTTCAAGCACTTCAACTTTAAGTTTAGACTCGTCTAAATAATCATTCTCGTTGACGAGAAGATTTTCATCGTAATCTTCCAGTGCAGGCATGATGGCATGGTTGGATATCTCTACAAATACATTACCCTCTTCTGCGTCAATGTCGTTCAAACTATTCAGCATGAAATCAACGCAAGTGTTTAACCTATTTCTACTGAAATGGTACTGATGTATGAAAATATATGACGTAATGGCATTATTAAGGCACTTTTCACATATTTTTGTTCCGGTGTAATTGTGTAGTATATTCATCTGCAAACAAAAAATATAAAATAATTATAAACAATTTAAAAAGCTTATACTAATAGATTGTGAATATTTAGTTAATATAACATATAAATATAATAAATATACATATATATTGGGATTGTGTTAGTGCCTTAATGTAATGTCAATATCTCAAGTGTTTATTTCATACATGTCCATAATCTTACATATAGAATAAATTATATAAATAAACACAGATAATGCACTACTTGCATCTCTGCTTACTAACATAGTGCTACAAGTGTGAACTTACAAATAAACTAGTAAAATGAGTAGTTGCCAATCTTTGATTTTTAGATTATTTAACAAGAATAGCAAATAACTAAACTAAACTAAACTAACTAACTATACTTGTAAAAACGGCATCTAAACTGGTTGAAAATGATGTTGAAAAAATGACATTTAACATTTTTCATTTTCAGATTTCAAAAGCTTTTTTTCTGTTTTATTTTCAATTAATTTGGATAATTCTTGTGATAGATTTATTAATGTATATTCTTAATATAGGTAATTATAAAAGATAGCCAACTACCCCATATTACAACTTAAACCGCTAATAGTCAATTTCTTAATTGTAATTTTCAGAAATTGGCTGTAGTTATCTCATATCCAAGTTTTTGTTACATACAGACGTATGGGATATACATATCATATGCAAATGTAATAAACTTAACCAAGTTGACAAATTAAACAGTTAGATATCAGGGGCTGGAACCAAGGCGCCTGTCTACCATAGTTAACACCAATAATAATAATAATATCAGCCCTGTATTATATACTGTCCCACTGTTGGGCACGGGCTTCCTCTACTACTGAGAGGGATTAGGCCTTAGTCCAGCACGCTGGCCTAGTGCGAATTGATAGACTACACACCCTTCGAAATTCCTATAGAGAACTTCTCAGGTGTGTAGGTTTCCTCACGATGTTTTCCTTCACTGTTAAAGCAAGCAATAATTCACAAAGAATACACACATAATTTTTTAGAAAAGTCAGAGGTGTGTGTGTGCCCTTGGGATTTGAACCTGCGGACATTCGTCTCGGCAATCCGTTCCACTAAATGAAACCACATACTCGCCTTCACCTTTGCAGATATTGTGCCAAAAATCATCCATTAATAATGAATATTTTCACCAAGAATCCTGGTTTTACTTTTCTCATTTTTCTATCAATTTGTAGTTTGATGTTTCTGCTGCCACATTCTCGTAGAATAGTAGTAGTGGCATTAGAGCGCGTAAACTATTAATATTTATTTTGTGTGAAACTTATATTTTTTTATTTTTATCTATCGCTCAAGTAACTTATTGTAATGTTCTTTTCAAGTCGATAAGTATGTGCTTGCATTTAGTAACGCAAAGTCAAAATAACCCTGTATAAATGAGACAAAGTTATTACAAACGGAGAACTAGTCCAGGCTTGTTACAGAATATTATCACTACTTTCAGTTTTGTATATAATATAATTTTATTCAATATAAGGACTAGTGTTTATTTTAACACCAAATAAATATAAATTATACATTATTAAACCTTAGTTACATTGTCAATGTTTAATAAATAATATTTAATATATGTCCATCCTACAGGTATTATTATTCTTTGGGATTTGTTTGGTTTTCCCATATTATAAATGAATAAAGGCATTTCAAAGAATATACTTTAAAGTACTGAATTCTGAGGAACTGTACTCTTGATTAATACTGTTTTTTAATTGTAAAAACTATTTATGAAAAGCTTTAGACATCTTCCTGAATGGTCTTTTAAACTTCCTTATACATTTATCTTCTGAAGTAACAGAGCCTATTTCAAATTTGAATGAGTTTACTTGTTTGTTCTCATTAAAAGTAGGCAGAGATGGTTGTAAACTTTCTTCAACATCCATTTTCTCTGGTGGAAAATTATTCTTAACTAGCTTAGAACACTCTGGTACCACTGTGAAGCGATTTTCCCCTAGATTCAAAATTTCTACCTCTTGTGACTTGCAAGTAACTTCTTTAATATCAATTACATTATATATAGGTTCAATATCCATATCTTGTGTATCTATTATATCAAAGGTTTTATCTTCTATTACATTAAATGCCTTATCTGGTGTATCCATACTTTTCACAGTATTTACAATGCTTTCTAATTCTGTAGGTGCTTCATTTGCTTCTTTAAACAAAGCAGCATATGTACCGAATTTAATCTTTAACAAATTATTTGTGTTTTCTTCACTATCACAACAAAAGCATGTCTGTTTGTCTGCATTGTTAGTAGTTAGGCATATGGAGCATTTCCATGGCTTCTTCTGTACCTTCTTTACCTTTTCCATATTAAATTTTTTAGAACTAGCTTCAGGTGATTTAGGCTTGGGTGTATTAAAATCTTTGGAAATTTCAATTTTATCATCATTATTTTCGACTACATCAGCATTTACATTTTTTGTGTCTGTATAAGGTATATTATTAAGTTTTTTGCAGTATTCACATTTATCCACAAATTTGAACAGCCAACAATAATTACATGGCTTGGTTTCATTAGCATTACTGTCAAACTGTTTAAAAACTTCATCATAATTTTTTTTACATATTTCACAAGATTTATCTTTAAAAACCCAACACACTTCACAAGCCTTAGACTTAATATCTTCTTCAAGATCTTTTTTGTTAATTTCACCTGTAACTTCTTCAACAATTGGTGTTTCATCACTATTGTCAAGGTATATTGGTTTAGAAAACATAAAAACAGATGTTTCTTGAACACAGACATCCATTTTTGTATTATTATTAAATTCTTTTAAATTATGAAGTTCATTCTCATCATCTAAATCATCAGGATGACTGTTATCATCAAAGGCAGATGACAGTTCTGTTTGATTAGTATCCCTTACATCTAAATCATGAGATTCATTTCTATCAAGTAAATCATTCATATCAGAATCACTTTTAACATCATAAATTTCTTCTAATTCAGCTAAAATTTGAGATTCAGTAGATAATTCATATATCTTAAATTCCTTTTCTCCTCCAACATGTTGTGTTACTTTTAATGGTGATGAAAAGAAAAAGATGTAGACTTCAGCTATCTCAATATTATCAGTTGTTAGTATAATAGGATTTGCAAAATATAGATTAGTTACAGGTCCAGTGTTTTTGTCTTTCTTGACTATTGTCATAATGTGTGCTTTGTTTGGTACTATCAACTCTTGATACTTATATAATTTTGGCTAGAAAATGATTTGATGACATCATACAATGCTAGTGACAATCATTTTAAAAACTTAAAATAAGTGATAAAAAATATTGTCTGCAAAATTTGATGGATGAATGAAATGGAAGAATATAAAATAGGGTATAAAACATGTTAAATTTAGTTATTTTATATAGAATAATGTTAGTAAACTGATTAGGGCAATATAGTGTATTATGAATGGCAAGTTAGAAATTATTCAGAATACTGTATTAAAAATTATAATTAAAATACTTACATCAGGTATGGTAGACGCCAGTATGTTATAAATGTTTCTGTCTCCTGTCATATCCATATGACCTCCATGCAAACATACCATACTATCCAACGTTGTCATTTTGGAACTCTTATCTAGACAAACAGAGCATAATTCGTCCATATTCTTCTCCACCAAATGCTGCATCACTTCTTTAAACTTATGCTTCTCAATATGTTGTAAATATTCATTACAATCATTGGTTGTTTCCCCACAAGTGTTACAATGGAAACTATTTGCCGAAGGTTTCGGAGGCTTTTCCGTCAAATGCGTATTAGCATGCTTCTTCAATAGATACCGCTTTTGGAAATGATTTGCCACATAGACGGCAGTTATACCACATGGTTTTAGGATGACTCTTTTCATGGTTTATCAATGCATCTACGGTAGGCAGAACTTGACAACATTTTAAACATTCATAATCCTTTATAGGTCCCTCAGTGGTCAGTGATTGCGACGACGTATTAATAATATTTATCAATGGTTCCGCATATTGTATAACTTTTTTATGTTCTGCATACAATGTGTTGTAGTTTGGGTTCAATTTCTGTCTGCCACGTTTCTTTTGTCGTTCTAATGGGTCAAGCTTTATCAACTTGTCATACATGTCTTCGATACAGTTACGGAGAGCCCGCTCGCTCTGTTCACATTGCTGGGCGAATAGATATGCACTGATTGTACGGTCTAGACATTTCTCGCATATTTTATCTGGTAGATTAGGATCATCAGCTACCTGAAATTATAATTGCAAGATTTTAGTTTAATTTGATTGTAAGGAAACAATATATACAACACAAGGACTATAAACTTATAAACTACCAAAACGTTGCATGGGACAGTTTAGTAAGATTGTAATGGAAAGATACTATTTTTCGGATTTTATTACAGTACATTATATTGTAATTTTCCAACAATATTTCTAAGACTGCAGAATTCATGGTTCCAGAGAAATTATAACATGAAACTGTCAATTATAACACCATGATGTAATCTGAAAAATAGTTGTATTTTTATGTCTAAGATAGAGTATGTTAATTTGCATTGGCATTTGTCTCCGGAACACAAGTGAGGAAGACTTAGATAAGCACACACCGATTGTGCGCCGAAAACACAAATGTTATGTGAACTGCAATCAATATGTTAATGCACAAGGGGAAAGAATGACTATGGAGCAAAATAAGTATTTTAAAATCATTGGAGCAGAAAATTTGTAGTTTCTGTCTTTCCTGATGGTATAACTGCATTATTATTTTTATCCTATTAATACAGGGTAAACAAACTAACAAAAATGTATTCAGTATTTAATCTAAGTTTTCACATTTCATAATTTATGCTACCTACAACATTTTCCACAGGCTACAATTCAAAATTAGAGGTATAGGTCATTATAACAAACAGTGGGTTTGTGTTAAGTGATCTGTTGTATAGAAATCAAATAAGAAAGCAAAAATATCTGAATTATAAGGAACAGAGAGAAAAGGTGTACAATATTATACAATTTTAGGTTCGTAAAAGTAGAATAAATTGGATTATTTACCTTAACAGGATAGAAACTAGCCACCATATCTCTAATGGTGACTTTGTACAACGCTCCTTGGCCATTCACTTCCAAATATTGATCCAATTCAGCCAACTCGGACGTCACGTTGAGACAATATCGGCATACTTTATGTTTGAGAGTCCCATCCAAGAGATATTGCATGGCATTCTTCGTAGTTAGAGGATCATTTTTTATCACCGGAGTTGTAGTATCATTCACCGTATTAACATTCTGAGTAACGTTAGTTGCATTTCTATGAGCTTTTGAATACGTTCTAATGTACCTGTTATTACTAAATACGTTAAATTCGGGAGATTTAATAAAATCATCATCCATTTTTTAGGTTACGAATTATCTTTTTCGATCTTAACACGAAAATCACTAACAATGGTAACAAATCGCCGTAGCAATTATTCGATTAATTTAATATGGGGATAAATAATAACTTATTATTTTAATTGTAAATAGAAATCTAAACTATATTTTATGATGACACCGTCAAGAGCAAAAATGGCGGAAGCGTAGCGTCGACTGGCCTATTTGACAGTAGTTTTTAATTCTGCGTGAAAGGAACCGGTATATGCAATATAAATGAGTAAAATACGTAGAATTTCAAAAAACATAATACAATGACGCGTAGTTGATCGTGCAATAATCCCCATTTAAATGAAGAGTTCTTCTGGGATTATTTTATGTCGGCGCCACACATAGCAAAAATATTTGAACACTTATTTTAAAACTTCTCTGAACTCATGTGTGGCACGGGTATTTGCGTATTTGTGCAAAATATGTTTGCGTATTTGCTATTCGGTATCGGTTTTTCAACCACACATCAAAGCGTCATAGTTATCGAGCTGCTTGAAGGAGAACCCGATTATATGGAAACCTGAAAGAAAAATCTATAAAAAAAATAATTTGGTCAGTGTCTGTAACTGTATTCAAAAGTGGGGCAAAGTCTTTGTTCAAATATTTGTCTGTGTGCGGCGCCGGCATTAGAGCAATAATAAGGTAAAGGCAAGAATTATATGCAATAATTATGTATCTTTAGTAATAATCGCCAAGAGATTATTGCTTCATAATGTTTAAACATGGGCGAGAAATAATATTTGAAAAATACGTACATAATCATTTTGTGATACGAGGTTTGCAAATAAATTGCTGGCCACTGCGGTGGCACGTGCGAGTGTCGTATATGTTATTATTGCTCACGAGTTTTTGTACACATTTACATGCGAGACAACTTAGTATTACTACGAAAAATCGTTTAAAAGGAGACGGTCGAAATTGGGCTTGACAGTACACTTATGAAACATATATCAATATTCTTCTTCTATTTTTATATCTGCTATTAAAAATATTAGATTGTATTACTATGGGAAAATAAAATATTTTTTATTATGAATAAGTAACTGACTTCCTGTATCGGGAATATCTATAATTAATGTATATGTCTATTATTAATGTATATTATTATTATTCGCTTTCTGTACTTCTGCGCAAGTGAATGTTTTTGGTTTGATATTTTTTAACGACTACGGCTTTTTGAGAATATTTAGACGATTGCAGTTTTAATAAACTACCCACGCTTATTCAACAACGGACTTTGACTTCTTGCTTGCTCGACTGATTTTGCTTGTTCTACCGGATTTCGGAAACTAACGATAAACCATCAACACCATTGTGTTAATTGCAACCTATACTTACGTAATTTCATCTTGCGATAAGTACCTTTATATCGGTCCTCGTCCATTCCATGTGATAATTTCAATTCTGGTTATTATTTAAGCCAGCTGCTCATTAGTCAACACGGCAATCCAATGGACAATGATTAGGTGCTGTGAACATCTTGTGCTATCGGGTAAATAGGAAGTTATTCACAGAAAAGTGTTTTTTTACGCTGTATTCTATGGCGATTATTTCTTTACTCCCATTGTAGACAGTTTTTTTTTTCTAATTTAGAAATGGTTCTATTATTCCTATAAAATAATGCATAAATCATCTCTGTAACACCAAGCTCAAGGTTCTATGAAGTTTCGCCCGTCTCCTTTACTAGATAGATTTTTGTATTTTAAATGAATGTTATGTTTTTATATGGTTCAGTAACAATAATGCCTAATCATATTTTAATTGAATAATAATAACCATTGAATAAATAACATGACCGCTAATCTATGCTGCTAGCACCGTACAACGATGCAATCATTGGGTGCAATATAATAAAATTAAGTTATGTTTAGACTAGTAAATTCTTGCAATCATATATATTGTGTGGGAGCTTCCTGACGCGTTTATCCTAACAGCAATTATAATGGGTGTGTCAATAGTTTTATACACAAATGACTACCCGCGGTAAAAATCGCTAACAGAAGTCAACTTTGGTCAGGTTTTTTGCTAATCTAAACCTTGCTTTAGGGATGATCAGTGTTTCCGATTGTCCCTGAGGATTGTCCTTTCGATAAAAAAAACATTTCCTAATAAGCTACTGAACGTACCATATAACGTCAAATCTCAAATATGGCGACTTGTTTTGCCAACTGGACAAAGTCCTGTCATTAGCACAAATAATGCTATTTTTGCTTTGTTTACATCCTATGTTACACAATATTTTGAATTCTACATTATTGCAGTGATATGTGACGCTAGTTTACAGCCATAAACATGTCGTGGTTGAATTTAAATCAAAGTTTGAATAGCCTTAAAGGGCAAATAACTAATTTCGCTTCTGAGGTCCTATCCGAAGCTCCTGTGAATGATGAAGTGGAAGGACCTTCAAGAACGGACTCTAAAGTGACTGAACTCGAAGATAAATGCCGCAAACAAGAGCTCGAGGTGAGTGAAAAAGTCAATATTTATTTTCATTTGACAGTTGTTTTTTTAGGTTATGTTTTTATGTATTTTGGTACATCTTTGGTCAGAATTACATCATAAGACCAATTAATGTGCCGTTTACGACTTGAATTTGTTAATTAGTTAAACGAATACACTTCGAAATACGTAAATTTTGTACTAAATAAGTGTTTTGAATAGTTGTCTATATAACATATTATAGCAGTATATTGATAGACTTGTGGACTATTGACAACAAAACGCCGAGTTAACGACTCAGTGCTCCTATTTTGAGCGCATATTCAATTTCCTCGTTACATCAATTTGTTCCTGCTATTTGGATGTCCAAAACAAGGTGCTATTGTTTATGGTTTGATATGATAATTGGATTTATTTAACAAGTGATAATGTTTTATTATAATTTACTACACCAAAACATGTAAGATAATAATTGACTGTGATTTTTAAACATTTATTTCAATGACAAGGTTTAAATTTATATAGGTAGCAGAATAAACCATAATATTCAAACTGTAAATCAAAAGAATAGTCGTTATTTGGTCATGTATTATAATTTTTTTTTTTTTATACCATTTAAGATATCAATATATTTGACCAGAAAGAGTGAACAATATGATATCTAGGAATATGTGTAGAGAAGTGGTATATGTGCATACAATATAAATATATATACAGGGGTAATATCTTACGGGTATGCAACTAGTGTATGTGACAAAGATTGCTTCTACTTTGTCCTATTATTTTCTATTGCATGCAATGGTAACGATGAAAATAGATATAAAATAATTTTATAAATATTAAAATTACCGACTTACTTCACTGTTAAAACGAGCGATAATTCACAAAGTTGCACACATAATTTAAGGAAGTCAGAGGTGTGTGCCATTCAGTTTTGAACCTACCGACATTCATCTCGGCAGTCCATTCCACTGCCAAACTAGGATATTGACGCTCAATATGATTAATAATGATAAATATATTGTTCATAGCTATAGACATGCAATATTGACCTTTAATTTTAAGAAAGTAATTCTGTGAAAATAAAAGATATTAATATATAGATTTAAGTCCATAACATTCCACTTTTCTACAATTGATAGTAAAATCAGATTATTTTGCCACAAAAGGAATCAACACCATTTATTGGTGTCTTTAGCCTTCTATGAATTTGAACTGCAGGTCATTTTCATTAACCATACTAATCTGCGGTGATAACCAATCACACTCTTAGGTTCTGAAGGTTACGTCTTTGTGCAACAAACTGAGTATTGTGATTTTAATAAAACAATCCTTCAGTAAAGACCTTGTAGCTTACAATTATTTAACATTTGCTTTTTATTAGGGCAGCAGTTATATTTATTTTAAAATTAAAATATTTTGGGTATATTTCCTGTATTTTTATAGGATGGTTATTGTTATTCCAAAATACTGCAATTATACTGTGAATAATTTAGAATTAATAAAGATAAAAGCATGCTAGAAAAAAGTTCGAAATGCCAGTTATAATGTCATTCTTGAAGAGGCTTGAAATGGTCTTATTAATTGAGCATGACCATGGCTCGGGGTTGTGGTAAACACTTTCTGGCCTAATGTGGAATTGATATTATTCATTTCTCGAACTGAAGACCTCTTCATATCCTAATATTTTATTGAAAATTTGTTTGTTTACATTTTTATATAAATATACCTACATATTTTATATACAAATGCTTCATCTCAGCTATGTTACCCAAAGGTTGACTAGTATATAATGCCTGGGGCATTCAGTTCGTCTATGTATGTACAAATATGTATACAGGGTGATTTTGCTATTGCGTTATTAAATGAAACCACTTACTCATCCTCTTGAAAATAAGACTTTACAATAAGTTAATTGAATTGTAGATGTATAATAAAAAAGTGTAAGGTTCCAACAAAATTAATATTAATAAAACATTATTTTCTTTACAATGCCACTACCTTACGTCACTACTACCTCTCCAATAGAATTAGTTGAATCGGCATCATCACACTATCAATCAGAAATACATTCACACACATGCCATATTTGCACTACATTACATTATTATTAAAAAATCAGCAAAAATAAATTATTTCGGGTGATAATATTCGTTATTCATGGGTAATTTTTGGCACAATTTTTGGCGCAAAACTAACGTGCAGATAAGGATGAGCTTGTTTCATTTATTAACGCATTGTCGAAATGACCCTCCATAATGTAAAATCAACAAATAAAAGGCTTATCTTTGGAACCATTGGCGTATATTATATTTGGAACTAATTTATATTCTAAGTGAACGTGGAAAGCAAGCTCTATATTCTATAATTTAAGGATCAAATGTAAAATATCGCGATTTACCTGTTTAAAGATATTTTGCACAATAAAATATGCCATAGATTATTTATTTAAAAAGTTTACATGCCAAAAAGGCTTTTGCCAAATGGTTCGACCGTTTTAAGGGAGTTTCACAAGCAACAAACCCTATGGGATTAAAAACGCAGTAGCGTCTATGGTCTTATAAGTATTATATGTGTCTTGGTGGTAAGATATTTGTATCCTGGATAGCGACTACCTTACGAGGTGTAAAACCTGCTATAGTGACCTACGTAAGTGTGTCCTGTTCCGGGATTAGCCTTCGGTTTCTGATAGACTGGCATAATTGTGTACTAACTGCGGTTGCCTTGTTTGGAGTGGAACGGACTGCCGAGACAAATGTTCTCAGGTTCAAAACCCAAGGTCACCTTAGACTTTTCTAAAATCATGTGTGTATTCTTTGTGAATTTTCACTTGCTTTAATGGTGAAGGAAAACATTGTGAGGAAACCTGCATACTTGAGAAGTTCTCTGTAGGAGTTTTGAGGATGTGTGGAGTCTACCAATCCGCACTACGCCAGCGTGGTGGACTAAGGTCTAATTTCTCTCAGTAATAGAGGACGCCCGTGCCCAGCCTCGAGACAATATATAATACAGGGCTGATATTATTATAACTATGTCGCCTGGTGATGGATGACCATCTCTCGTTAGTCGACAGTCTATCTGGACCTCTCTCTGCTTACCATCAGATGCAATGGCACTCTGCCTATAAAAAAATGTGTGAGGTCAATGAAAATCACTCAATATCAGACTTACTTGGTATTTTGCTTAGGCTTTAAAATCCTGCAAAATAATATGTAAAGAATCATTTCAACTTACAATCAATCATCCATATTGAATATTTATCAGCCATCACCCCATGGAAGTGGAGGGAAAAACTAAGTAACAAGTATATGAGGCTAATATGCAAGTACGATGGTGACTGCATGCCTTCCGTCCCGTTCTTTGTTTATATGTGCGACAGAGACAGCAATAGTGAGGGCTTTGTGGTAAATACGTATTGTGTGGCCACGAAATATGATGTTTAGCACAGGTCGGAGGACGGGTAATGGATCTTTTATGTTTGCAAAAGAGCTAATGAATCCTGCTAATAACTGATCTCAGTCCCCCTTAAACATCTACGATACTAGAAGTATCGATGCGTTGCTCACCTTTGAGGTAGGAATAGTCTTTTCTTGAAGGCCCCTTAGTCCTACGTTCTCTTAAGAAATGTATCATCTTGTAAATGAATATTTTGTATATCAGAAAATATAAACTGATGCTATTTTAAAACTGTTAAGTGGAGGAGACGAGGTTTAGGTTTAGGAGACAAGGCTGAGTCTTCCGAAATGTCTTATTATCGTTTCATGTTACCAATTATGTATTGTCCAAACGTTTTCGAACAGTAACGAATAAGGTCAAATTGTGATAGACTAGTTTGTAAGTGACCAAATTTGCTTCAAAGCTCTGCTTATAATGTATAGAAATTATATTTTAAAGACTGATATACGAATGGTTTTTTTTTTAATATTCTTAAACGAAAAATCTGTTGCATTTCAGTTTACTTGCCTGAGAGACTCCTTTGTATCCTGCCGCAAAGATTTTTGCTTAGAATTTACAATCGTCCGTCGCCCTTCGACATCCGTTTCTAGGAAATCCAATTTCGGTCAAATTGTCTTAAAAACCCACACGTACCGTTTGTCCTAGTTTGAATTCGAAGCCACGACTTCCCAGTTTATAGGCCACGGAATTAAACCAAGGAGACGACAAACTTTTTAAAATAGATAATAAAGCAATTTTCTAATTCAAATTCAAATTTATTCGATCAGTTGCAAGTCAAAACCCGCCATCTTGCGTCTTAATAAGGTTTAAACAAGGAAACCGGTGATGTCTTCGCCAGCTATTTAAGCAACTCTTAAGCACCTCATTACGCTAACACAATTTTTTAAGTAATGTTTTATTATTTTATTGTACATATTTTATAAATTTCGAGGAAATAGCTTTTAAAAATACTTTGGAACGCTGTTTTACATACAGTATTAATCATTATATTTTCAATAACTGCAGAATACAATTTTAGACATTTTTTTTTTAATACGAGCCACCATAGTAATAGAAAATCACCGCGTGACCTCTCTTTTCCTTTGCCAGGCTATCTGCGCAGCCGAATATTTCCGGATACGCCCGATGTTATCGGCTAGGGAGAGCTGCTCGTACTTTTATTTATTTATTAAATTAAGATTCAAAACAGATTAAAAAACATAGCACTGCTTCGCTGGGGATAGCACCTTAACATCGAAGTATTAATCTATGATTGTCTCACTCATCGATATATATGTACTGCGTACTAGATTTGACGTTCCCAACATTCACTTTGTTTTACTGTATTGAACTGTCATCCATTCAAACTGACTAGTATGGTGTCAATATTGATGCTTGTGGTAGTGTACGGAGTGGCGATCATAATATAAAAACGCGAATCAAAGTGTAAACCTGGATTTGAATAAAAAATACTAGTCAAATAAGTAAAATTATTTGTTGTTCAAATGAATAAATAGGTTATAGGAGTGACGTTTTGGTCGCCATTTTAGTTCAGATTTTGAACAAATAGTTTGTATGTATGTTCTTGTCTATAGAATATACGTGAATGGTCTCACCGCTGTTTCTACGGCCCTAGTGGTATAACGCCGGTGCTCGAGCCCAAATAGCCGTTAGTACGTAGGGTAGATACGATATCATTGTTTGCACACAGATATGTGCTGATAGCGAGCAGCTTTCGGGCGGACCTGCGCTCTTTACTTCATGCTATGACGGTGATGCTTTTTTATTTTCAAATACTTCATTTATAAACGTTTTCAATAAATCATCCGATTTTCAATCTTCAATCCGATTTTCGAGTTCTTGAGACCACGGCTCGGCAAACGTAGTGTAGGACGCCCTCCAGCTAGATGGAGTGACGATCTGCGAAACGTCGCTGGTAAGGACTGGATGCGACAGGCCGAAGACAGGGTAAAATGGCGCGTATTGGAGGAGGCCTATGTCCAGCAGTGGACAAAGATATAGGCTGATGATGACGATGAATACGATTTCGAAAATGAACCTATCTAAAAAAGATATATGAAAGGTTCCAGCCCTCACACACAACTCCTGTAAGCCAGGATCAGCAGTGGCACGCATTTTATGACACCGAGCGGTGAACCTCGCCAAGTCTCAGAGGACACTAATCAAAATAAGACATTTGTAAGCATGTTAAAAAATACTTTGTTCTGATTGGTCTATTTTCGAGAGAGAAAAAAGCTGTTGAGATCAGTTATTGAAAATGGTAAGACTATTGGCGAACATTTTGTGCACGAATATGACTATGAATTATGAGTAGAGATGCACCTGAATAAGGTGTTTTAACATTCTTGTTCGTGACTATTCGTCTGTACTCGGCATGTGGGGTAAAATGCAAATAAAAAGTATTTAATCGCACAACACCATTAAAAAAAACAATAGAATAATGACATAAATCAAAAAACATACAAAGAAAATAATATTAAGAAAAAACCTAAATGAATCACGATTTTTCGCCATGCTTATTTTGTCCTATGATGTGACAGGGCAAGCCTACCTTTTTATCGGGCACAAATTCTAATCCCAAATGGTAGATTCAAACTGAATATATATTTAGAAAGAGACATATAATATATGACCAAAATTAATTCTTCGAAGAACAAATCAATGAAAATAAGTCATGTATGAGATCTGGAAATTCATTTTAGAGGCCTGGTCTGTTCAACCATTAATCATCCTGATGGTAATGATACATACATGCATCATGCCTCTTACCCTTATCAGGGGTAGATAGAAGTGTAACACTTCATCTGCTATGTTCCGTATTGCCAATTTCCAATACGATTCGAAACTCCGTATTCAGTGAGAAGAAAT
>NW_023592440.1:0-6677 GCF_014839805.1 Manduca sexta | reverse complement strand
TTTGTGACGGAACTTTAACGAAAGCGGAATTGTTGTCAATACATTATTGTTATTGGTATTAATTTTTTTGGGATCTCTACGATTCTATAATCAAAAAATATCAATAACTTACAATATTTATAGCTTGTATGAGTAAGTTAGGAACATAACTGGTGGACAAAAAGTAATAAGAACATAAAAAAACAGTTTTTAAACTCTGAAACCTTTGGTTCGATAAATATTCGCAATTTACTAATAGAAAATATACACCAAAGTTTCCTTAAAAAATGTATATATACGAATCAAAGATGTAAAACTATTTGAAGCAAAAGTGCAACATTACGGCAAAAGCATATTCGCCGCTTTACCTAACGTAACGTCACTTAAATATTCATGGGTAGTGCAGGGGCCCTGGATCTCATGTTAGGGACCTTTCGGGGTGGATATCAAATGTATTTTTTCTAACGCCACAAACAAAAATCACAGAGCTCTCGACTTTGAATAGTAATTCAATTTTTCTTTTCATCTCAATATTTGGATTTTCCAAAATCTGTGAATGTTTTTCAGGGGATTAAAATTTATGCAAAATCTGTTTATATAGTTTCGGAGTGCGTATTTTTAGGTGACGATGATACTACAATTATATTTATACCTGCAATACATTCAAACTACATTCCAAATAAGAATCATTCTGTTGATCATAGAAAATTATTATAAAACAGAAAAATATTTTTTCTAAACAATTCTGGCGAAATACTTAATACACTTCTAGAAGCCCATTTAGTTAAAGAACTATTTAATATTAATTTATTAACTAGCCACGCTGTCACATTAACATGGCTCTTAAGACAAAGGCATTATGATGTCCAAATTATGATGTATTACGGAGATAAACACGGCAGTTGTCCACAAGTTGAATGGTGACATTCAAACAGTACTAATGTGGTACACTTACATTCACTCACAGTTATACAATTTGGATTTTTTTTTATAAGGGCACGGCAATATGACCCCACTGCACCTGGTGATAAGTAGAATGGGGTCCCATAGAATTACGCCGGCCTGTTGGAACCGGATATATACAGGCTGATCCAAAAACGCAAAACACTTACGTGGGCCACTATGGCGGGTTTTAACACCTTAAATACGGTGGTCGCTATCCGGGAGGATATAAAACATATCCTATCACCAGCAAAATGGAATTTTGGTACTATTGTCTTTAGTTGATAGGAAACCAGTATATTGTGAAATCTTCTTTATTTTTATGCGGGCATTGCAGTGAGCCTTCTGCACCTGATGGTAAGTCAAGTAGGATGCTGATAGAATGTCGATAGCCGAGAAATGATTACCCTCGTCAGTCGATACAATTATGCCGGCCTGTTTGAACCGGATATATACAGAATGATCCCGGAACGCAACACACTTACTTGGGCCACGATGACGGGTTTTAAAACATTGTGTACAATGGTCACTATCCAGGCGGGTACGAAATATATTCTACCAATAGCTAAATGAAATAGTAGCTTTTAGCGGTTGGAGTAAATGTTTGGCATATAACTTTGTATGTATATATAGGATGGTGATCGATTCAACGGTATAGAATTTGATGTGTTGCTGTGAGTGTCGTGTTTTATTAAAACGGTAGCATGAAATCTAGAATCTAAATATATAGAGACATACGTTTTATATACATGACCGAGTTACCTTTATAAATATTAAAAATAAGCAAAATATTCTATATGTTTGTATTTAGAAGATGATCATTTAAACTACTTAGCCGATTCATAAAATTATTTCACTGTTTTTTATCATAGCATTGTGTAGCTAAGTAACGTTTAGTTGTCGTCCAGAGGTTGAAATTCGATCGTTGAATTTAATATATTTGTAATAAATAATATTTTATATATAAATTTTATTTTTCGACGAGCCATTTTAATTTTAATTAGGCCAAATCTTAAACACCTCCGTGCGCACAATATGCTTAAAAAGGAGTGCAAAGATTATTCTTCGCGTAATAATTAGATTACATATAGAACGTTAATTAATAAAGCGCGTAGGATTTAATAAATTGAGCTGATCATCACATTATATAACGTAAGAGTGTACAGATATATTTATATATATCTCGTAACGCACGTACAATGTATGTGCCTCGTATTTGCGGTGCGGTAGTTCATGCCTTCTCCTACGGTTTAATCCTCGCCAGCCGCAGGTGTTGGATTAGTTGCGAGTTGCTTGAATATCGGGAATGAGGGACACAAGCCGCACTGTTTCTATTTATACCAGTATGTATAATGTTGAGCAATCGAGAAATATCTTGGCTTTGTTTGGAATAGTTAAGATAGTTTTACAGGCGTTTCTCTCCTATCGTTTGTTTTAAACTACTCTCGATTACTGTAAGCTCGGTTCATCATTAGCCCGTTGCAGTCCACTGCTGGACATAGGCCTTTCTCAAGATACGCTCAAGCGAAAAGACGCTCGATTGCCTTCTATAAATAAATAATAAAAACATTGGAGTAAAATTGATTTGGTCATAATACGATGATTTTATACTTGAATAATAATTCTTGCTCGCCATTATCAGTTATTTTGCTCTATGTTATAGATTGCTTCGGAGGCGAAGCTGTTATGAAGTACGACTACCGTGCTGAGAACGGGTTCCCAATCCCGGGTAGGGGAAAGTGATATTGAGTTTTTCTATTCATAATTTTTAGTTTAGAGCCTTATATCACCTTATGTAGTTATAGTGTAGCATCCTATTACATCATGGAACGGAACACATATGGCGAAAAGTAGGTGATCTAGTTGCACCTTTGCCTACCAATCATAAAACGCGTAAATAACAATAACTAAGAACATATAGACAGTTATTATAAGTTTGGTATTACGAAGGGTAACTTCAATCATTATGAATTTAATACAAAAGACGTAAAACGCTATACAGAAGGCGGTTATACGGTGCAAGACTGAGTTTAATTGTTTCACTTATTTGTCTAAAGTTTGTAGACTAGGAATCCTTTGAGACATCGTATAGGCGTCACATCTGTCTTTGTGTTGTCGATGTTCTAGAACTTTAAGTATATGAAGTTTTGGTTGTATACCTATTATATTATATGTATCAATAGGGTATTGGACTGTGTTTAATTTTTTACATTTGTTAATATGTAACAGCAATAAGTACATAAAAGAAATCCTTCTTGTACTAAAAATTCGACAATATAATTAATAGGATTAAAATTTGACAAGAAATGAGGCAGTAATTCAAATTTCAAATATTGCTACGTGCCGGAGTGGGGATATCGCTCCGTCTCTTTCTTTCGCACGCAGCGTAATGCCCGCTGACGTCACATGCAAGTATTTCGTATCTTTTCTGTTTTTTGACACTCACCCTTACTATAAAATTTCATTGGCTTATAACCTATACATTTACATCAGATTTAAATAATTTCTTATGTTTTAGAATTTATACGAAGTATATATTTTATAAAAGTTATAAGTCAAATACCTATTCAATAGCAAACAATAGTTTTTGTGAAATCTTAAATATAAATTGTGTTGTTGCTGATTTTTAACTTAAATATTTATTATTAGATTGAAGATCTTCTGCAAATCTGGGAGGATTTTGCGGTTTTGCTGATTACCTTTTACAAACTTCTAATTACAGCCTGAAGATTGTAATTAAAAGTCCGTAATATACTGAACTAAACTCTCTCTTATAAAGATTTAAGGATAAATGCGCTAAGCTTCTTATTAGTAAATGGTAGAGATTTGACAATTTGTTTGCAGCAAACCATAATTAGTCAGCTCGGCCTGAACGTATCAATATTTTACAGAAAATTAACATGAAATAGCAGATTTCTCATTTTTATAGCTTGAAAGAAGAAGAAGAATTACTAGGGGCCTAAGAAATCCTCATACTCATTTGAACAACACGCATAAACTTCATTTGGCAATGTTCGTTGAGGATTGCCGAACAGTGCCCTATGAAAAATTAAATGCATAGATGATATGCATAGATACATCCAGATGTATATCAAATTCAGCTATAGGTTTATTATAATATAATAATAATAATAATAATATCAGCTCTGTTTTATATATTGTCCCACTGTTGGGCACGGATCTCCTTTGCTACTGAGAGGGATTAGGCCTTAGTCCACCACGCTGGCCTGGTACGGATTGTTAGATTTCACACACCCTCAAAATTCCTTTAGAAAACTCCTCTGATATGCAGGTTTGATGTTTTCCTTCACCGTTGTAATGAGCAAAAATTCACAAAGAATACACACAATTTAAAAAAAAAATGTCAGAGTTGTGTGCCCTTGGGATTTGAACCTGCGTACATTGTGCACCCAACTAAGCTATTTCCGCTCAGGATAGGATTATAGGTGCAATTTAATTATCAACATTCACATTAACAGGGCATTATCCGATCACGCGCAAAACAATAGTATTTTAAACGACATAATTCGACTCAGCCACATCGCTATTACAGTACGAACAACGCGGACTAAGCCGGGGCTTACCGCGGCTTTACCGGCACATCTGTGTCATGCATGAACTTCATGCTTGACGTGAGTGTATTAATTGTTTAAGGTTATTGTTGTTTTAGCCAAAATTACTCGACTACCTATAACCGATGTGGCGGAAAATAAAGAGATGTCTTATCCTTTAAACGAGGTTTAAAATGAGTGCTCACTTTCCGGAAGGCAACAGCTAGGCTGTGCTTCTGGCATTGCCTTACTCCATGGGCAGTTGATGCTGCTTAACATCAGGCGAACCGCTCGCTCGTTTGCCTACTAATGCAATAAAAGAAGAAGAGACCAGACCCCAAATTAAATAAGGCTAGGTTAAAGAAGAGAGACTTTTAAGCATTAACCGGTAAATGAGATTGGCGTTTGGTCTCACTTGAGGTGGGTAAGTATATAAGACTTTCGTTACTCATAAACAACTACAATTCCTGAAGAATCTTGCATGCGCTGTTTGCCTTAAAGGAAGGAATTGGGTAGGTTGTATGTTATTTGGACTTTGGATATCTCAATTAAAATGTAGCAGCTAAATATCACTTCACTTTGGCTTCTGTGAAGAATTGGTATTACCCCGGTCCGACCAAGTCTCAAATAGTTATGTCTACAGCATGGCTCTGATTTTCATAGAGTTATAGAGTCACGAAGTACGATATTTGAAATTTAAAAACTCATTTCCAATTTCAGCGCTCCTTTATTTAGTGCAAATGTGCTAAGAGGCTTTAATTTCGTTGCAACCATATTCTATTTAGCTTTGTGGCTGAATTATAATATGAGAGTCATATCAGTCTAAATAGAGTTTTTTCGTACGTGTACGCGGATTTCTTTTGCGTATGTATGGGTAATACGTATTGAAAAACTCGCTTTTGGCTTATTCACATTTGTTTCTGCGTTGGGCCCAGTATTGATTTGTTATCTCATGGAGTGTTAAATAGACAAAAATTCATACAAGTCCAGGTTGTGTTTTCCCTACCGAGGGTTTAGTACAAACTAACGTAGTAGGTGAGATATTTAAGTATTTAACTACATATTAATAATAATTATAAGTGCTTATATTATTTCGGGTTTTGTGTTTACAATATTTTGTTCCAATAATAAACTTTTCTTTCTTTCATATTTATGGTTTTCAGATATTTCCTATACATATGTCGGAAGACATTGCTTATTGTCAGATTTCATAATTTTAAGTCAACGGGATGGATAGTGTCTAATCAACTTGTGAAATTATTTCATATAAATTTTAACTTCATACCTCTAATGGGAAAAGTGGCCTTAGCAGACCAACAGCAGACACCAAAGTTATTATAGAATACAAGAGTTCCTTTTGAGGTGCGGAACCATAAAACACAATTTATCAAAACTAACTGTATAATTGTATATTTTAAATGGTTTTATCGTTCGCTGAAGTATTAGATTACTGTAACCTTAAATATTTTTTATTAGTTGGTCACGGACTATTTGATAGTAAGTAGTCTACATTATGTGGGTTATGAAGGATTAAGTCGAATATTTTACTACAACAAATCCTCTACTACGTGAGCAATGGAAGACTTTTCTTCTTATCAATAAAAACGCAAACCTCTCCGAAAATTCCGAATGCAGCCTTAACAAAACAAACACTTCCGAATAAAATTCCCGAACGCCATCAAGTAACTGAATCCCGCACGTTTAAGGCGAAAACTCTAACATTATTTTCCGAAATAGGTCACAACCATTTCTGTTCATTCGCCAACAGTTTCGTTTAGTCTTGTGTAATCTGGACACCGCTATATCTGTTTTCAATGCAGCATCGGTGCGAATTCGCGCACATCCATTCCGAACGGTGGAATTCGTCGGATTGCATCGCAACAGCAAATGGCTGCAAACAGATAATAAATTCGGGATTACCGCGGGATTTCGGAACGCCATCTGGCGGCCGCTCTCGGCGTCCCTGCTGAAAAGTGATTCGAACGTGGCAACACTGACGTACATGTAAATTATGTAATTTATACCAGATCCGATTGTGGATTTGTGCTTTGCCGTGAATACTTTAGCGCGGTAGTGCAGGACTGGATAGGCACTAATTATTGTCAGGGTAAGTTTTATCAGCTATAGTTCCTCCATCGACGCAATGCTTCTAAGCGACGCCTTGGAGTCCTGGCGTGTTCCTCTTGAGATCCTGAGCTCCACCAA
>NW_023592439.1:0-3029 GCF_014839805.1 Manduca sexta | reverse complement strand
TTACCAGGTTTTCAGAGATATTAAACAGGATGTAATATAAATGGCAAACAAACTGAGTACATCAACAGAGGACCACAATATGGATTTTGGAATTGTCAAAGAACAAACGCCAGGCAAGAAAGCGGCGATAGCCTAGTTGGGTGCGGAACGAACTGCCAACTCGAATACGCAGATTGAAACCCTGAGGACTTTCCTAAAATTATTGTGTATGTGAATTATCGCTTGCTTAAACGGTGAAGGAAAACATCGCGAGGAAACCTGCATACCTGAGAAGTTCTCTATAGGAATTTTGAGGGTGTGTGAAGTCTACCAATCCGCACTAGGCCAGCTTGGTGGACTAAGGCGTAATCCCTCTCAGTAGTAGAGGAGGCCCGTGCCCAGCAGTGGGACAGTATTTAACACAGGGCTGATATTATTATTTTTCTAATAAACGCTAATCAATGTCGAGCGTCAAAGTCATTCGAAACATCTTGGATAATGTCATGTAAGATAGCGGTAAGACCTTGAAAGGCTGGATAACTTGCGCATAAATATAATTGCAATGTAGTTCACTGCAGTCAATATGCGCTTACTAGATAATTTATTTTATCGATATTCCGACCCGTCCCTACTAGTACATTGTGTAAAAACATTAATTAACAAGCATTACCGCAGTTGCCATATCGCTAGGGAAGTGGATTATGTAATTAAAAGCGATGGTTCCGTACAAAATTAGATTTATAAACTGAGTGCTGGGCTTCGTGTTTCGTTGTCTAAAATATTTTGCGGTGATTCTATTGATTATAGAGTTGCTAAATTTGTTACTAATAAATGATGGTTTGTGATCGTATAGATTGTCTATATATAATCAAGCCTTTGAATTGTGAACTTATACCCATAATTGAAATTATAGGTGTTTAGACAAACATTTGATTTCTACAGACAATTGTAAACATATATATTTTTTTATTTATTTTAATAAATCTCTCGCGCACCAATGAATCTTAGAAGATTTTAAAATGAACGGAACAATTAAAATAAAACAACTCGTTACAAAAGAATTTTCAAAATTCATTTAAATTACTTCAACAGTTTTACTGCGGAACCCCGAACCGGCAACAACTTTATCTCAACTGTAATGAATTTTAAATTTGACTTTGTTTGCATCAAGTATAAGATTAAAATTATAATAAAATGTTGAAACGGACTGTAATTAGGTCCTTCTGCTTTAAAAGGAGAAATTAGATGTTGGAAAGAATCTGGAGTGAAGTATAGACTACTACTACGTTGGTAGACTAGCTCTGACTAGCCGACGGGAGTGTATGAGAGCTCAGGAGCGAGTGTGAGACCACGTACAGGGAGCGTGGTGTGACGCGCGGGCCGGTGGAGCGACGAGCGGACGGGAGTGTATGAGAGCTCAGGAGCGAGAGTGAGACCACGTACAGGGAGCGTGGTGTGACGCGCGGGCCGGTGGAGCGACGAGCTGACGGGAGTGTGTGAGAGCTCAGGAGCGAGTGTGAGACCACGTACAGGGAGCGTGGTGTGACGCGCGGGCCGGTGGAGCGACGAGCTGACGGGAGTGTATGAGAGCTCAGGAGCGAGAGTGAGACCACGTACAGGGAGCGTGGTGTGACGCGCGGGCCGGTGGAGCGACGAGCTGACGGGAGTGTATGAGAGCTCAGGAGCGAGAGTGAGACCACGTACAGGGAGCGTGGTGTGACGCGCGGGCCGGTGGAGCGACGAGCTGACGGGAGTGTATGAGAGCTCAGGAGCGAGAGTGAGACCACGTACGGGAGTATACATTATAATCCTTATCAAAACATTCCCGGGGTTCAATTTTATATTAAAGCTTAGCAAAGAAACTTTGAAATGCTTTGTTTACGTTACTTTGAGAACCTCCTACCGTCTTAACATTAAACTTCATCAGAAACTTTACAGGTTCTTGATTCGATATAGAAAAATATTGTAATAAATCAAATATGTCGATGTGGGAATGGGGAAGTAAATCGTGATAACATTTTAAACTTCGGAACTGTTGAAAGATTGGAAGACATAACGATACTCATGAAATAGTAGTAATACTTTGTGATAGTAGTATGTTTACGTACCTACTACCTAAATATTTCATATTATTTTAATAATGACCGTGTTTTAATGTTTATATATCTAAGAAATAAAAATAAAAACTGCTTTATTGAAAATTAATTAAAAACTACATTTACCCCGGAATATTATATACGTATAGTAGGATATTTTCGGATTTTTAGCACGAACGAAACTGAGAGCAACACTTATTTACTTACACGGCTTTGCTCGCGTTTCCCCCCCGAGCCTTTCCCGCAACAAAATCCAGGAATAATTATTGCAATCCATACAGCCGACTGTATAGCGCTAACGCCATTTACTTGAAAATCAGATGAAAATTACCAGGATAAGAAATACACATGTTCTATTCGTGTGCTAAATTTCGTCCAAATTCTTTCAACGGACTTCTAACGAACAACAATCCATTAATTTTCAAAAACATTCCCAATACATTAGTATGAGTAAGAACTAAGATACGCAAGTGTTTACCATCAAACGAGCAATTTACTCGCATTACTTATTTGTATGAACAAACATTACATAGTAACAATTGAGTAAAACCTTCGCACATGGCTGACATAATCTTTTACAACGTCATTACGTATAATAATGGAATTAAAATACATGAACCAAGTTAATCTTGAGGCTTTCATCTGTTTAACAGCCTTCGTGGTTGGCTGAAGAATTAATATTAATTCGGGAATAAGTTCTTTCAAAAGGCATAAGCAGAGAAACAATTATGCTGTATTCGAAAATGGTACACCTTATAAATTTAACGATATTAAAATATGAATGTCAAACTAATAGTTTGACTTTAATATTGTCAAACTGTTAGTTTTAACATTAATTGAAAAATAATTTAGTTTCAAATGTAAATAAAATTATGTGTACCTATTCATGCTAAAACATATGCTATACTGTTTTAAAACTAAATTATGTAGTTATAAAAGTTAGTCTGCATTATG
>NW_023592438.1:0-3073 GCF_014839805.1 Manduca sexta | reverse complement strand
TCATTGCTGAGTACACACATTTATACGCGTTATTTCCCACTATATTTAGCCGTTTAATACGCTATTAGCTCGCTTAAAAACGATTAAAACAACGCACAAACATACTTTAAATCTAAACAAATATATATACCAAGATATATTACATAATTAAATACATTACCTATATTTAAATGACTCGGAATAAATAACCTTATTTGTATTATGCAATGGTTTGCGGTTTTATATAACACAGCGTAGATAATACCAAGCGACATGACACTAATGAAATGCACTAATGTAATACTTAAGGCAATGTTTACATCAAATGTGGTAAAAAAAAAAACATTATTTTTAGATGTTAAAAGAAAGTAATTCACTGAAGTATATTTGATATAGGAGATTCATTTCTCATGAATCTTTAAGGACTGAAGTCACTTCACTCGTATACTGATCATGGTAAGGTTTTCCAAAGAATAACTGAAACGTTGGTCGCATATATGAATCAGTTTGATTTATTGTCTAAAATCTAACAGAACTACTTAAATCCGCTAGAACATGACTAGGGAGTGCAGATCTTTTAATATAAAGGAACGAAAAGGAAAATGTAATTACTCCAAGATACAACACTAATGCAAACACCACGCATAAGCTAGTAAAAGCAATAAATATTTAATAGATATTCTTTCTTCAGACATCTTACAACATCATAATAAAACACCTAAACCATTCTAAACATTCCAAATTCTATTATTTGCTCTCCAGGTGCTAACGGAAAGACTGACAGACCTGGACAGCGCGCCTCCCCTGACGGTGCTGCCCATCTACTCCCAGCTTCCAGCCGACCTGCAAGCCAAGATATTCCAGAGAGCGCCGCCGGGACAGAGGAAGTGCATCGTCGCTACCAACATTGCAGGTGAGTTGATTGGCTTTAGATCTGGACTGATTCTCATTGCTCTGTTACTGGTGGTAGGTCTGTCATGTGAGAGTCCGCTTGGGTAGGTATCAACGCAATGTCTATTTGAGCCGCCAAGCAGCATTGTGTAGTCACTGTTGTAAACTTGAAAGACATTATAGCCAGTGTAACTACTAGGACATAATGAGACATATCACGTCGCAGGATGGCGAGCGCAATGGAATACCAAACAATACTTTGTAATTCAAGGTGTTGGATGGTGTTTCTACTGTTTATGGGCGGTCGTATCGCTTACCATTAGGCGAACGGCAAGCTCGTCTCGTCATTCAAAGAAATAAAAAAAAACTGGATTAGATTCTCATAGAAACTAGATTAACTATTGCTTTTAAAGATGCTTGATGTATATTATGGTTATTTAATATATGGTTTCTTTATAACGCAATGTAAAACTACCAGAAAATTGAAATCCAGTCAAAGGTAGCAAATAGAATAAAATATAACCAATAATATTGGTTCTATCTCAACAATACATTCGAATTCCTAAGAAATAGCAATATTTTGACAATAATTTATCAAGTTTGGGGACTACACAAAGAATTGGAAAGTAATTGGAACAATTTAGTTTTTGTTGTGTGTATTTTAAGGGGCCATTGTTGTTTGAAGGACAACAGGACAAAAGCACAATAAAGGACAAAACATTATGTTAAATGACAAAAACGCAAATGCGGAAAACGAAAATGTCATACTTCATTAGAGAAAATGTTATTTTAAATTCGATAAAAACTGTATTTGTTTCTGTTTTTATCTCTACCAATATTATAAAGCTGAAAAGTTTGTTTGATTGAAGGCGCTAGTCTCAGGAACTCCTAAATCGATTTTGATAAAGTTGCACTTTGATACTACATAACTCCTGGCTGCCATAAGGTACAATTTTTATCTCGGTAAAATTTTTCACCCAGGCGGACTTTCAAACAATTTTATTATAAAACATTTTAATACAGTCATATTCTGTCCGCTAGGAATTTATTTATTTATTCTAAATTGTATATTTATCTTGTTTACCTAAATTGTAGATAAGATTCGAAATTTTGTTAGATATCCTTTTAGACAATTAACTACCTTTTCTATTAATTAACTATACTATAGTTTCTTTCCCGCTCTTTGATAGGAACTGCAACCTCCCTAAAGTAATAACTAACAGAATATAAAATTATAATGTATAGGTAACATTATCGGATGAGTAAACTCCTGTCATTGAATTGGAAATTTTTATTGTTGTTTAAGGCAATTGTTTTGTTTCTAGAAACTTCGTTGACTGTGGATGGCATAATGTACGTCATAGACTGCGGTTACTGCAAGCTGAAGGTTTACAATCCCAGGATCGGTATGGACGCGCTGCAGGTAATATTATTATTGTATTTTGCACTATCATCGCCATCACGATTTCTTATGTTTAGGAGAATAGGCATCGACATAAAACTAGTATTCGGGTTTTATAGATTTTATTGTATTTTTATTTTTTTCCGTTATTATGAAAGTTGTAAAGTCTTTGAAACGTCGGGAGAAAAATAGAATAAAAAATAAAATCCAAAAACTAGTTTAAATTTGACATCGTCACCAGCAGCCTATAGGATTCTTATATAAGTATCTTCACATCATGACATGTCTCATGGTTTCGAACTAGACGCATCGAGTTTTCCAGAGCGGTATAATCTGCAAAAGCTAATACTATATTTTTAATATTTTATTTTAATCTAGCTGACCCGACAGACGTTGTCCTGTCTTAACTATGTATGCACGCACGCATTCTGTCGATCGCTGACAGTTATTTGAAACCACTGCCAGTTATGTAAAATTAATATTGTCGTTGTTTTCTTAAATTTTCTAATTTTCCGCGCAATCTTTTGATTTTTTTCTTTCATAAGAACCTTCTCCTGACAATAACAAACACAACAAAAAAAAATAGTGAAATCGGTCCAGCCGTTCACGCGTGATGGCGTGTAAGGGAAATAGGGATTCATTTTTATATATATAGATTGTCAGTGTACATTAAACAAAAGCTAGTAAAGTATACGGTGTGCCCAGATCTACCCGGTGAGCCAGGCCAACGCGCGGCAGCGAGCCGGGCGCGCGGGCCGCACCGGGCCCGGCAAGGCCTTCTGCCTCTACACGCAGCGCCAG
>NW_023592437.1:0-7621 GCF_014839805.1 Manduca sexta | reverse complement strand
TTTTCGAATTCTTTGAATTTTTATTTCTCATGAATTAAACATAAAAAGATATTTTTTCTCTACTAACTTTTTCTTCAGGATCTTTTAGTTAGATAAAAATAACATATTGTTATGTTCCTTAGTGGTTTAAGATATTTTGAGCTTCGAAATAGACGTTCGAAGCGCAAATTTGAAAACCTCTGTTCAGTAATCATTAAACAATTTACAAATACTCAATAAATCTAAAAATTTTCTCTACCAACTTTTTAGACAACAAAATTTTCTATAATAATTACTAATTCATATGTTTTTAAAATAATGTTTTGATGGATATTATCTCCTTCGAAAAGTGCTGTTTTTGAGACATACGGCGCGCGGATGCGTAAACGCTCTTAATTAGGTAGGGCATGTAGGCATATTGATAAAATATATTAAAATCATAATGCATAATATTGCAGTTAATACAAGTGTAATAGCAGCAATAATTTGTTCTTTAACTTGTTTGCTTTAATTTATNTATTTTAAACAAAAATGCGAGGAGAGTTAGTTGATCCATTGTGCCCCGTTACATTTGCCCACGGACAGTTCGAGTACCAGGCGAACATAACGTGATAAGAATTTATCGCTCGTGACATGACGTCGCGTGCCGTGTGGTTTCAGCGAGTAACGAGTTTTTGTTTTATTCTTCAATTTAGTAACTTTATAGATATTTTTGGGTTAAATAAGTTTTACCCATAATAATAATTAAACCAGTATAATTATTACTAACATTAAATATAATATTAAATTACAAGTACATAATCAAAGTTAAGAACTTCTGGTGTTTTCACGTCTAATTGCGACGTTAACGCCATCTCTTGAAATATAGTAAAATATCATCACGGTAAATCTAACACGAACAAATTCTTATCGTTTATACAGTATATCTGACGAAGTTATAAAAATGTATTTATATCAATGGTATCGATAAGTTTTATAATGTTTGTATGCATGAGTACATTTGCTGAATTTTAGTTGGGTTATTGACAATGTAAAATTTCATTGTAGCTCTTTAACTATACGACTTAGTTTATTTAGTAATGTATAGATGGCGTTGTACAAGTATATGTAAAAAATTTTTTCGTCATTTTTCTGGTTTTGCAGGTCAATCAGGTGTACTTTCCTAAAAAAAAGGGATTATTGACAACTTAAATTTTTACATAGACAAATAAAACCGATGCGTATCATATATTTATTAAGCGGCAGACAGACCAATACAGCTAGAACATAATATAAAAAAACTTAACAACTAACTTCCATACCATGTGGCTTCAATATATTATAGTGTACAACTAAAACATGCTTTCCGCATACCAACAGGTGTTCAACTCAAGAGAATATATTTACAAAATATTGCCCTTAATTTATTAAATAAGTTAATATTATGCTACTTTAGTATTGATTCCATGGGACATTTTCTATAGCATGTTTCTTTAATTTGTGCTTTTTGAGATACTTTGAGTCTATGAAAGCTTCCCCACATAGAGAGCAAACATAGGGTCTTTCCCCAGTGTGTGTCCGTAAATGTACCACCAAATTGCCTTTGAGAGCAAAGAACTTCATACAGACAGAACATCCAAACTTCTTTTCCCTTGTATGAGTGAGTTGATGCGTCCGTAAATGAGTTTTCGTCTTGAACCGTAGTGAACAAAGCTGGCATGGAAATGGTCGTTCATTTGTGTGCACTCTCTCATGCATGAGGAGCATGGCTTGACTGGCACATCCTTTGCCACAAATACTGCACTCAAACCTCTTCGCATTCTTGGGCTTTAAGTTCTTATGTGACAGTATGTGCAATTGCATATCTTTTTTCGAAGGTAGGACCTCTCCACACTCCGAGCACAGTAACTCAGTTGGATCGACAATGTGGGTGGTCTCAACATGTTGTTCTAAAGCAGACTCCATCGAAAACATCTTCTTGCATAACGAACATGCATATCCCAACAGTTTGCCAAGATTAGTGGTCACTTCCTGCTTGATTGTTTTCATCAGTTCTTCCTTAACCTTAATAACTTTGGACTTTGAGCACTCTCCGGAATCTTTGTGAGTTGTCAAATCAGCTTTACTTTCAAACGACTGTTCACAGCTGTGGCATGTGAATGGGTTCATAAAGGTCAATCTATGCGTTTGCATTGTGATCTTTTGGCTGAACCTTTTGAAACAGATGTCGCACTCAAATTCTCTTATCCCACTGTGGATCATTAAATGGCGTTTCAAATTGTTGGGATTTGCAAATGTTTTCAAGCATATGTTGCAGCGGGGTTTGATGTTGTTATGTCCATATTTTATGTGTTGTGTGAGTGCTGTCCGTTTTATTAATTGGTTACAGTATGGGCATGTAATTAGGACTCCTGTGACACTGTGGAGCAGCATATGTCCAGCCAAAATCTCAGGAGACTCAAATCCTTTGCCACATAAGTTGCAGAGGTTCTCTCCCCCAGGATTATGTTTGTATTGATGCTTTTCATACTCTGCTAAGTCTTCAAACTGCTCCCCACAGTCACACAGAAATGTGCCATCTTCTTGTTGCAATACAGTTGCAATTTGCCCATCATCGGCATATTCTATAACCAGCTCTGATCCATCATACTTTAAGACTTGAAATTGTGATGATTCATCACCTTCACAAAGTATTACTTCTTGCCCCATTGGGTCGCCATCATTTTCATTTGCTACTAATTGGGTGTCAGTTAAATATTGGATTCCATCATTACTTTTCAAAAGTATAGTACCATCACTACCTGCAGATGTTAGTATTTTGATGTAATTCTTGGAATTGTCCACAATGTCCTGGGAGAGCTCATCTGCAATTGTTTCTTCGAGTCCATCTTCTGCTTGCTGTAGGCCTTGGTCCTGTGAGGTGCTGTCTTGCGTTTCATCTACATTCATGGATACCATATCTTCTTCCTGGCCCTCCTCTTCATTTTCTAGAATAGTAGCTGGCACGTTAACAGGCACTTTGGTGTTAGACATCAAGAACTGATCAATGGTTTGTTCAAACTGAGTGTGGTGTTGTGGCTCTGTGTATGACTCTATTGCGTTTGTTTCATCATTTACTTCAATTTTAATTTGTTCCTGGTTCATTGTATCTTGTGACGTCTCATTCTCCTTAGACTCCTTGTCTTTGGGGTCATCAATGACTAGGACATAATAATAATCATCATCACTGTCCGTTGGTTCTTTTTTAATTATAGCTTCCAATTGTTTAACAGGGTCATTTGCTATTTCTTCTTCAGTTGGTTCCTCGTAATTTGATGTTTGTTCGATAACTTCAGAGCCTTTTTCATTACGGTCACTGAGAATTATGTTTAGTTGTGCACGCAGCTCTGTGTCCATTTTGATGCATTGCTTACGAAATTGATAAGCGGTCATCAGGATGGTAAAACACTCTGTGCATAACTTTGGGCAGACCATCGTCTGCACACACCTGGAATGGATTGGAATTATTAAATTAATATTATAAAATGATTAATTGCATTTTATCAAAGATATTAAGGTCTATGTATTGGTTAAAATTTTAATAATATGCTTATTACGATGTTCTTATAAAAAAAGGATGGATATGTTTAAAATGCATTTGTTTTATGTGTTTTACTGTTGCCTAGTTAAATATAGTACTTATAAAGATTCTTTAACAATAATGAGGTTACAATGATCCAACTGAATACCTACTTAGAAGCATGTATTTTATTAACTAATATAGTTTCAGAAATGTATATTATTTAATATTTCATAAGGGTTTTTTATGTAGTATGAAATGTAACCTCAAAAATATTTTTATTTTTTTATCATTTGATTATATGACAAAATATATGTAAAGAGGTTATGCGTTCGCTTGTACAGACATGAACATTGTAGGTACAACGTAATAAAATTATTACATAGAATATATCACCCATTTCTATGTTTCCCGCGCAAACTATTAACAATACGCACCCTGATCGTAGTTACTTCACGGAATTTATCCTTCAGATTATCTTGAGATTCCAAAAGTGACACTTCAGAATCGGCGGACAAGCAACACCGACAGAAATTAGACCACGAAGTTTCCATTTCCATTTTACTGTTTGTGTTTTATAATATATCGGCACGAATCTGCAAATTAAACATTTATTAGGCCCAGGCATTGTTTTGACACATAGAAATCAGAGACCACAATAAGGTATCCAAAGAGTAAAAATTATCTACGGACCGTACCCATAAAGACGATCTATTCGAAAATTATAGACAAGAGACGAATACAAAATGGTGGCACGGAAATGGACGTCGTGTACATGACGTAACAATTTCGGTTATCAAGAGGGCGCCACTGGTTGTACGTCGTTCTATTTTACGATTCTCCCGCAAGTTCGTTCCTAATTTCGTACAATAAATACGTATTTTTAATACTTTTTATCATTGTAAATCCATAAAAGTAACACGAATTCAATTATATTCTATTAGTAATGTTTTATTAAGATAAGAATGTTTTATTCCACCATAGATTTAAATTGCATTAGTAACTGAGAGAAGCATTTTAAATTTTTTAACGACTTTAAAGCCATGGTTAATAGAGATGATAAATTGTGCTAAAACAAATGCCCAAAATATATAGCTACGAAAGACTAACATTAATATTTAATAGGGACACCAGTATTGGACACCGATTCCAATGTATAGTATTGTTTTTACTTTGATTTTCTATACAGGATATTCTTATTTTTTAACAAGGCATGTAGCCATAATATTAAAAATACTTACTGATTTCTGTGTAACATTTGCTATAAAATATTCATAACTGTTGTTATCGTTTTCAGTAACATGATTGGATACAATTTATAAAAATAATTCGTTTAGAATTTACATGAAGGATGTGACGTAAAAGTTCTCTCAATTTGATGGTGAGTTAGTAATGTACTAGTGATGTATGTTGTAAAAAAAGGGTTCTATAACTAACTACTTAAATAGTTTTAAAATGTCTTTACTTGTAAATATTTTATTCGTTAAAAAATATATAATTTTCTTACCAGCTTAGCTAGTATTTGTATCTTGACTTTTTATTGCTGAGCAATAAAAAAAAGAAACTCTAATTGTTACAATAATTTTAATATTTTTGGTGATGGCAACTTTTGTGTAATGTTAATTGTAGTTTGAATTACATATCACGTTATAACGCCAAACTTCTTAATTTAAAATGTTTTTGTCTACTCTCTCCCGAAAAATGTCTCGCATCGTTTAAAACATTCATTTTCATTATGTTTCAGTTGACCCAGATTCTGTTGTGCTCAATTTCCATCAAGTAGTATGTGCGGAGTAGAATAGAAATTTCCCTTTATATTTTCTGATAATGTAAACAGTAAAGAAAATATATTTCTATGAAGTTTAGGCCACATCAGTTTATCATAAAGATCTAGACTTTTGTTTTTTTAGACTAAGTACGTTTAAGGCTAAGGAAATTTAATCTAGGCGCTTGGTGCGTTAAAGGGTCAGCACGTGATATAGTTAACGCTACGCCTGTCCATATGCAATAGCAATGTTACCCAAAACCATAAATAACAAAGAATTGCAGACTGAAATCTAAAGGTTCATTGAGGTTTTTGTAAAATACAGATAGCATGGGCGTAATCAGGTTTTACTAGTGGGCGGGGGCAAGTCGGAAATTTCATACAGATAGCTGCAACAAATCAACGCAAGTATTAACATACAACAGTATGCAGATATTTGTGTTGAATCAATCATTCTAAATTCATAAAGTACGCCACGTAATAGGCCCGATGTCTTCTATAATATCTCGGGGTATATATATAAACTTCGGTATACTATAAATGCATTTTGCCTAAGGCTTTGAGACCAAAAAAGCCTTATGAAAGTATATTCAGTCAAGTGTGCCCAAGCGTTAAAATGACTGAGCCTTAAAAGGCACTTATTCACCCATTCGAGTGGCTGCATGATATATGGTCCGCCAGACGATTTACTATCAGCATAAGATCGCTCGTTCTTTACCACTTAAATTTTTCTGCAGCCGAGCGGTGCGGAATGCCGAGATGGATAAAATTGCTGACGATGGCTGACACAGTACATGTGCAAGTGGTATTGTTACTCCGTGTTGGATGTAAATTTATATACTTCTGTTTTATTTCCGGTATCTTATATGAATACGGTGCTTTATATTTCCAGCGGCACACACCTCTGACTTTTCTAAAATTATGTGTGTTTTCTTTGTGAATTTATCGTTCGTTTTAACGGTGAAGGAAAACATCGTGAGGAAATCTGCACATCTGAGAATTTCTCTATAGGAATTTCGAAGGTGTGTGAAGTCTACCAACCGCACTAGGCCAGCGTGGTGGACTAAGGCCTAATCCCTCTCAGTAGTAGAGGAGGCCCGTGCTCAGCAGTGGGCAAGTATATAATACAGGGCTGATGATATTATTATTATTATTATTATATGAGGTTTATTAAATTTAATAGGTCTTGAATTTTTATCCGGCACATTAGAATAATTGGATGTAGATACGCAAAACGATCCAACCCACAGTATGGTCGAAAATGAACCGAGTATACCAAATTAGTTCTAGTTTGTAAGGACTATATTTTCCATTAAAAACATCTTAGTCAAAATATGTTAATTTGAACTTTTTATTAACAAAATATAAAAATCTTCAATCTTGACTATTTCAAAAGTGTCATTTAGTGGGTTGGATCCTTTTGTGTATCTATTTTCTTTTTGCTTTTCAGGACCGAATCAAGAGTAGTCTTTAGTTCTTGTAATACTGATAAATAATTCCAACTGCGACAATACCGTTTCACATCGAGGTAAACCGTCAGATTTCTTTGCTCGTTTGATTGTTCAATAACGTTATATTTACAATAGAATTGATATAAAAATGATTGTTATTGATTTGTTAGTTTTGTAAACACGTCGCCATCGGATTTTGATTTAAAATGTTACGTATTACAGTTTATTTTGGTAATACATTGATTGGACATGTTGTGGAATGGCCATCGCGCAACTGAGACACCTTGTGACGTCACCACACTTTTGCAACACATAAATCACAATTTGTCTTGAGTTTATTTTTTTATACGTAAGTACATGGCACAGTGGCTCCACTGCGTCTGATGGTAAGTCAAGTGGGGTCTACTGAATGTCGACTGACGAGATGATAACCCGTTGACAGTCGACACAATTATGCCGTACTGTTGGAACCGGATATACGCAGCATAATAATATTAGCCCTGTATTATATACTGTCCCACTGCTGGGCACAGGCGTCCTTTACTACTGCGAGGATAAGGCCTTAGTCCACCACGCTGGCCTAGTGCGGATTGGTAGACTTCACATACCCTCGAAATTTTTATTAACGTGGAGACTGCCTTATCCTTCTTGATAGAAGAGAAGGCCTGTGCCCAGGAGCGGGATAGTATAGGGCTGATATTATTGTACAGGGTCAATTGACATTGCGTTACTAAATGAAACCATACTCGTCTTCATCTTTGCTGACATTGTGCCAAAAATCATCCATTAATAATGAATATTTTCACCAAGGTTTTGGTTTTCTGATTTTTTGATCATTTTGTAGTATAATGCGAATGTGGTGTGTGCGTGGGTGTATTTCTGACTGAA
>NW_023592436.1:0-25187 GCF_014839805.1 Manduca sexta | reverse complement strand
ATAGTTGCACAAGACCGGAATTATCGTGAGGAATGACCAGACTGAACGATTGGTATGTAGGATCTTCGGTGCCGTCGAGCGAGACGTAGCCAGTCGTGGATGGCGCGGGGAAAGCCATAGGACTGGAGATCACAGTTTCATTAGATTCTTTCAAAGTGATACCAAGTATTAATGACACGTGATCCATAAGGTTGTCTCCGACGGGTAAATCAGCTTTACTTAGATGCCGAATTTTTCAAGATGAGATTTAGGTCCGACACCTGATAACATCAGAAGTTGTGGACTCTTGATTGCTCCACCGCATAGAATAACTTCTTTGCGAGCGTAAATGCTTTTGGTCGTACCGTCACTGGTCAGTATCTCGACTCCAGTGGCTACATTAGAATTGTTAATATAGATTTTGGTAACCAGAGCGCCCATCTGAACAAACAAGTTAGGTCGATTTTAGCGCGCGTCCCAAGTATGTTTCGGCAGCACTTTGCCTCCATTCCTCAGTTTTAAGTAGTAAAGGTTCAGCATATCCAAGGGTGAGGTTAGCATTAATGTCCAAGATTATATCATGGCCGAGTTCTTTGAAAGAGGCCAAGATGTCTATATTTTTATCACTCGTTTGCCTTGTCATTTGCAAGGGGCCGTCAGTGCCATGATAAGAGGAGTATGCTGCAAGGATGTCTTTATCTTTGACTGTTTCGCTCTTAATGTAGTATTTTTCATGTTATCATAATTGAAGGAGTCGTCGCCAGTGGCTTTAGCCCAGCGATCCAAATCGAATTTATTGGCTCTGACTACTAGTACGTGGTCTAGGCCACTGGAACCTCCGAGCATCTTGCCCATGGTTGTTTCAACGACGTTGTTCTGGAGGCACTGGTTTGCGTAGTGGTCGTTCGTGGAAGTGGCATTCCAGTCGTAAGCAGAGTTCACTAATGCAGGGAATAAGCCCATGACCTGGTAAAAATGTATTTATTTTTATGTGATGACAGAATAAGGAGCGAATATTGATAAATATCGATGGGAAATACAATTTAGTGGTTTAAATTAGATACATTTTAAAATAATTACTTACGGTACTTTCGAACGGTGCGACTTGACCAGCTTCTATAAGAGCCACTGTCGTTTTCGGGTCTTCGGTAAGCCTGTTAGCTACCACACTGCCGCCCGCACCAGAACCGATGACAACAAAGTCAAATATGGATCCATCTGGAAGGAAATATATTTTCAAAACATTTCTTATTTTATCACATCATAAATATTCAGTTTTCAAAATTATCCGTCTGGTGCTATGTAAGTATTGCTCTAAGCATTGTGTTTATTCCGTTTGAAAATCCTTATGTTTCGGTTTAAACGGGGCTTGAGCCACCGTAATTACCCTATACAGATAATCTGTTTTAGAAGTAATGTCGTACCGTCTAATATACAATACTTTGTAATTCCATGTTTTGGACGGTATTGCTGTTTATCAATAGTTGCTTCCTATCAATTAGCGACTTTCTTCTCGTTTGATTGTTTCTTGAAGTCTTCACGCATAAATCTTACCTTCAAGATTGGTAGCAGGAGGGAAACGGAAGTTGGTAAGTCCCAAAGCCGTCAGTGCAGTCAGGATCCCCTGCACCCCCTGCACAGTGCTGATGGTGGAGTCTGTAATGCTCGTATTCATTGCTGTATAGATCAGATCAGATAAATCTATTTAAATCTGTTTTGTACTGAATTCGGGATGTCGTAATTTGGTTTGAATTTTTAATATTTTTTTCCGAGAAGTATTAAAGTAAAAAACTGACTTAAACAGCGTGCACCAAAGATCGCATTCGGCATTTACATTACCCTCTTTCTCCACTACACCCATCCTAAAGAGGGTGCGATCGCTCCTCCACGCTCCCAAATTATTCCCTCTCGTTCGGGCTCCTGCAGTCGCTAAGCTAGGGATTCTAGTATCCCATTTGCAGGTTTCCCCTGGTATAGATTGCAAGGTCTCTTATGAAAGAAAAACTACTCAAGCTGTTGTCCATCTCAAGGATGGAGGCGCCTCTGATTTAACGATAAACCGAACAACATATTTATTACCAGCTTTAACCTTGAAGTAACACGTCATTTAAGTTTAGATAATTTGTAAAAGATAAAATTATTCATAAATCTCAATTTGATCACATGTACTCACCCGTTACTGCCGGTGTCCTGATGTATGAAGTCTGATCTTAGGCATGATCTTTATACAGCAATTTATCTTAGTAAGCTATAACGATAAAGATTACATCTGAGCTGATAATTATATTGTTATCTATAATCACGCTCATGAACAAATTTAGAGGAACGCAAAACCAAATGTAACTAATCATCAAACGGATTTTTCTTTTTAGCTTGTAATAAATTAACAAAATCAAATATTTTGGACTTTACAAAATTTTGATTTATTTTAGAATAAAACAAATTAAAGTCAACTTCCTAATATAGTGAGGTTGGTAAAATTTTAAATTCAGTTGGCACTAATTGGAAAATTGTCTCAATAGGAAATATGTCAAAGCCATATAATAATAATATCAGCCCTGTATTATATACTTGCCCACTGTTGAGCACGGGCCTCCTCTACTACTGAGAGGGATTAGGCCTTAGTCCACCATGCTGGCCTAGTGCGGATTGATAGACTTCACACACCTTCGAAATTCCTATAGAGAACTTCTCAGATGTGCAGGTTTCCTCACGATGATTTCCTTCACCGTTAAAGCGAACGATAAATTCACAAAGAATACACACATGATTTTTAGAAAAGTCAGAGGTGTGTGCCCTTGGGATTTGAACCTGCGGACATTGGTCTCGGCAGTCCGTTCCACACCCAACTAGGCTATCGCCGCTTTAAGCCATATACTTTATTTAAATTAATATGCTACCTATTACCTCGTGTTGTATTCGTTTCGTCATTACGTTGTATATTATATATTATAATAAGACCTGCCAAAGGCCATATCAATACAGATCGGTTAAAAAACTATGTTAACTACCATCTTGTAGATGTTTATGGGCAGAAGTGACCACTTCCCAGATGGTATCGACTTCCTAGCTATTCATCTAGTAAATAGCCTATTTAAGTATACTCGTGTTCCAAACTAAACTAATAGGTTAGATTTCCAGGTCGAACAAAATAGTGGATTCTTTGACATGAAAAACTAACCCGACATATGATCTAGTTCCTGATATATATTATGCTATGAGACCATTACGCGCGGCAAAGTGTGAGTATATTAGTTGTACCTCTGCTTATCCCTCGGAGTACAAAAACTATGTTTACCATTTCTTTTACTGGTCTTACAAACCCCACGTCACTTCATACTGTTGACATTAACGAAACACCAAGTATTTTTGCTTTTCTCTAGTAAATATTGGCTTAAATTTTATTTTCCAAAATTATATCTGTATTATTTGCGCTTAGATGTCACGTTACACGCGTGCATGTCGTTCATAATAAATTAGCTTTTGCTCGTGGCTTTGCTTGCGTGAAAGCTTTACTAGGATAAATGCATGTCCTCCCCAGGGTTTCAAACTTATCATCAATTCTCCATATCAAATTTTATCAAAATCCTTTCGGTAGTTTTGAGTTTTCGCATTCAAAATTCAGAGAGACTAAAGACGCAGCAGGGAGTTTTATAAAATATAAAAATATTTTTCTCCTTAATATCATGTGCCTCTGTCTTGTCTTTTATCTCATTTTGATGGCCAACGGCTACAATATCACTCATAAGCCAGAATATTCATACTGAAGCATCATATTTAGATTATAAATCGAAAGAGTCCGTAGCTCGCACGGTTTATTCGTATTATAACCAACATATGCATTATACATTTCTCTACGTCACTTTCACCGTGACATATTATAAATTAATTTTTAGAGAGTCATAATATAATGAGATTTTAGTCTTCGATGTATAACTCCATCTATTAGTAACTCTATACTATCAACTATGTTAAAGGTTTTTATTATGAGGAAGCAATAGATTATCCCAAAACATAACATAATAAGAACACTTAATTTTTTAAAATATTTTATTCATAAATAACCACAAAACAACAGGATCAGCTTAAACACCATTTTGCCTTAATATTTTCTACTGCTTTCTCCGCCATGGCATAGATGTTCGATATGATATTGCCCGTGACGGTGTAAGGCATGGCTGAAGCGTCCACAACTCGAAGATTCTGAATACCTTTCACTGTCATGTCGCTGTCCAGAACTTTACCAATAGCACAAGTACTGCTGTAATGCCACATAGTCGCCGACATCCATCTAGCATAGCACTTGAAGAACTCGAAGCTAGTGCGGTCCAAACTATTGCAGGTCAAGTCGATATCAACCAACTTAGCACCTATGTTTTTGAAGTAAGAAGTATCTAACAAAGTCACGAAGTCTTGCAGGGATTTGGCGAGGTTGTCCAGATCGTTAGGGTTGGACAAGTGGCCGAGATTGATGGTCGGGTTAGCGGCAGGGTGGACGCTGTTCAGACGGACTGAGCCAGAGGACTCGGGGTGCATCAGGTTAATAACACTGAAAAGTAAGTCTCTGCCGGTATTGGCTTTGTACAGCGCCTCACATACAGTGTTGTTGTACTTGAAAGCAAATGCACACAATTGCAGAAGACCAGCATTATCGTGAGGGAAGTACAGATTAATTGATTGGTATGTGGGGTCTTCAGTGCCGTCGAGTGACACGTAACCAGTCGTCATCGGGACAGGGAATTGCATGGTGTTGGGTAAAACTTTTTCATCAGATTCCTTTAAAGTGATACCAACAATTGCTGACACGTGATCCATAAGGTTCTCTCCGACGGGCAAATCAGCCTTTACTTCGATGCCGAACTCTTCAAGATGAGATTTAGGTCCGACACCTGATAACATCAGAAGTTGTGGACTCTTGATTGCTCCACCGCATAGAATAACTTCTTTGCGAGCGTAAATGCTTTTGGTTACACCGTCACTGGTCAGTATCTCGACTCCAGTGGCTACATTAGAACTGTTGATGTAGATTTTGGTTACCAGAGCGCCCATCTGAACAAACAAATTGGGTCGGTTTTGGCGGCTCCTAAATAGGCCTCCGCAGCGCTTTGCCTCCATTCTTCAGTTTTAAGTAGCAAAGGTTCAGTGTAGCCAAGGGAAAGGTCGGCATTGATGTCTAAGATAATATCATGGCCGAGTTCTTTGAAAGATTCCAAAATATCTTTGTTTTTGTCGCTTGTCTCCCTTATTAGTTGCAAGGGACCCTTGGTACCGTGATGGGAGGCGTATTCTGCGAGGATATCTTTGTCGTTCAGAGTCTCGCTATTAATGTAGTATTTCTTCATGTTCTCGTGGTTAAAGGAGTCGTCGCCTGTAGCTTTGGCCCAGCGTTCCATGTCAAATTTGTTTGCTCTAACTGCAATCACGTGGTCGAGGCCACTGGACCCTCCAAGCATCTTGCCCATGGTTGTTTCAACGACGTTGTTCTGAAGGCACTGGTTGGCATAGTTGTCGTTCGTGGAAGTGGCGTTCCAGTCGTAAGCAGAGTTCACCAAGACAGGGAATAATCCCACATACTGTTGACAAAATGAAATATTATACAATTTTAAAATCAGGACGAAATACACCAATATTACTGATGACTCAGTGTTCAATGCGAAATGTTGATATTAAAAATCTACATCGTTACACTCAAGAAAATGAATGAAATGTGTATCAAAGATGATATCACTAGATAGTGGTTTAATATACTAATATCATATGCCATATTATTTCACTGCTTTTATATTGTGTTCAGAATTAACAGCAATATAATAAGAAGATGCGAGATCTATTTTGTCAAGAAATAGTCGTAGTTCATATTTTCTTCGTGTGCAGTTTTACTGCAAGCCAAGTTTGTTCATCTAGCAATTCTCATGTTTTAAATCAATGAGATGTTAAAATGAATACTTACGGTACTTTCGAGGGGTGCTACTTGGCCAGCTTCTAAAAGAAGTACTGACGCGTTTGGATCTTCGCTAAGTCTGCTAGCTACAACACTGCCACCCGCGCCTGACCCGATGGTCAAAAAGTCAAATACGGCTCCATCTAAAAGGAAATATTTAGAAAATTAATCTTTTGATGTCATTTAAATATATTGTCTTCCCGCTTTATAAGTCCCTAAATCACTGTAGCAAATCGTAATGCCACATCGATAACGCCAATTTATTTAATATTGCTTTGAATGACGAGACGAGCTTGCTGTTTGGCTGATAATAAGCGATACGGCCGCCTATAAACAGCAGAAACACCATCCAACACCTTGAATTACAAAATATTGTTTGGTATTCCACTTCGATCGTCATCCTAAGGCATGCTATGTTAATTCTTATTATATGTAGTAGTTACACTGGCTCCGATGTTTTAAGCCGGAACACAACAGTGACTACTACGGCAGCAGAAATAGAGATTGCGGTAGTACCTACGCAAGCGAACTCTCACATGTGAGCGGCCTACCAGTAATAAAAAAGCAGATTAAAAATATCTATGTTTTCCTACGCAGGCAAATTAACGAGGTAAATAACAGTCTATGTGTGTGTTAAACGTCTAAATAAATCCATTTATCTGTTTTTGCGTTTATTTTTAAGAAACATTCAAATATCCAAACACTTTTATAAACTTTTGCGTTTATAATCTTAATAAGACAAAAGGTAAGATGCTTCTAATTGTATGTATATTGAAGCATACAGTACTGTGTTATTCGAAGTTTTGGAATTGTTACTGTTTACAGTTGTGGTACCGGAAGATCAAACACTCGTCTTCTCAATTGTCAAAATATATTTACCAGCAGTTATTAAATGAACCCAAAGTCGTAACATACAAAGCTACTTAAACAAGGATATAAAAAAAGTTCTTCGTATACTGCTTTCTATGAGCAAGGGTAGCGCTTACCATCACGCGAGCATTTTGGTCTTTTGTGTTTAGAAAAGGCGATTAACGTGTCACGAGACTTAATCTATAAGACAGTTACCTTCAACATCAACTCCAGCAGGGAAGCGATGGCCGGTAAGTCCCAACGCTGTGATTGCAGTGAGCATCCCTTGGACCCCCTGCACACTGCTGATGGTGGACTCCGTGATGGATGTAGACATGGCTGCAATGAGGTCAAACCCTTAGTAAAGAATTGAACTTAGGTCGAGCGGTGATACTGCATATTCTTCTGGGTATTAGACAGGAGTGTGAAATTTGTGCCCGATATGACAAGCTGGATTCTTTTGATAATGGGATGGAAAATAATAAAATTGGATAAAAAATATCTTATTAATTTATTACGAACTACGTTAGGAAAATTATAAGGACTTCATCCTTCGAGCAAATAATATTTAAAATTGGAACACTAAATCTATTTTTATTTTGTTTTTTCTAATTACAATATTCTATGAAATGACGAATAATATAATATTTTGTTATAACTTTTGAAACGTTTCCTTAGATGTACTCACCTGTTTCCGCTGGTGTCTGACGTCTGATGTTCTTACCTTGATCTTTATATACGATTTTTTCTCTATAGCCAATTTACAATGACAAAGATTGCATCTGCGCAAATAATTCAATTAATGTGATAATATATTAATTGACCTTGCTGGATATTTATTCAAGAGGATAAAGGGGAAATGAGATCATTTTTGTTAATTATATTAATCTTGCTCTAGGGAAGTAATTACATCGAATATTTTTTTTATATTTTTATTTGTATTTGGAATACACACGGTGGAAAGTAGGTGCATCAGTTGCGCCTCTTTCGACTCCTTTTGGGGTTAATAGGCCTTTTTTTCATAATAATAATAACAACAGACCTGTATTATAACTGTCCCACTGCTGGGCCTCGGGCCTCCCCGTCTACTGAGAAGGATTAGGCCTTAGTCCACCACGCTGGTCTAATGCGGATTGATAGACTTCACACACCCTCAAAACTGCTATAGAGAACTTTTCAAGTATGCAAGTTTCCTCACGATGTTTTCCTTCATCGTTAAAGCAAGCTATTATTCACAAAGAATACACACATATTTTTTTAGAAAAGTCAAATGTGTGAGCCCTTGAGATTCGAACCTGCGGACATTCGCCTCGGTAGTCCATTACATACTCAACTAAGCTTTCGCCACTCGCCATGTCATGATTAATACGATGTAATTTTTCATTGGTCTTACTAGGCCCACTTCACTCATGGTTATTAACGAAACACCAAAATGTTCCGCTTTCTCTAACACAAGTATTGACTTAATTTTTATTCTTTAATTTCATATCTATCATGTTTGAGCGTTAATTTCACGGTGTCGCGCACTTGTGTTTACTTATATTTACATATTGATATATACTTAGTCTGGCCATAAATACTGTTACACTTAATTATAAAAAAATATTACATTTGAATTTCGAATCTGTCATTTTTATACGATTGTTCATTGTGTTTTCTCATTTTGGCGCCAATACATTGTAAAATATTTTGCGATATTAAAATGGTGTGGGGTGATAAAGAGAACCGAATCGCTGTGATAGCATTACACAAAGTAGGTATGGAGCCAAATGCAATTTTTAAAACTCTCCATACACTTGGTATTAGTAAAATGTTTGTGTACCGGGCTATTAATAGGTACAATGAGACCTCCTCTGTTTGTGACAGAAAAGATCTGGCCGTCCACGTAGTGTTCGTACGAAAAAGGTGGTCAAAGCAGTAAGGGAAAGAATTCGAAGAAATCCTGTCCGAAAGCAAAAGATTTTATCTCGGGAAATGAAGATAGCACCTAGAACCATGTCGCGTATTTTAAAAGATGACTTAGGACTTGCAGCCTATAAGAGACGCACTGGCCATTTCTTAACTGATAATTTAAAGAAGAATAGGGTGGTAAAATCGAAACAACTACTGAAGCGGTACGCAAAGGGAGGTCACAGAAAAATTTTGTTTACGGATGAGAAAATTTTTACAATTGAGCAACATTTTAACAAACAAAATGACCGTATTTATGCTCAAAGCTCTAAGGAAGCTTCCCAATTAGTCGACAGAGTGCAACGTGGACATTATCCGACTTCAGTGATGGTTTGGTGGGGTGTTAGCTATGAAGGAGTGACTGAGCCATATTTTTGTGAAAAAGGTATCAAAACATCGGCACAAGTGTATCAAGATACCATTCTTGAGAAGGTAGTTAAGCCCCTTAACATCACCATGTTCAATAACCAAGTATGGTCCTTCCAGCAAGACTCGGCGCCGGGTCATAAAGCTCGGTCCACGCAGTCTTGGTTGGAATCGAACGTTTCGGACTTCATCAGAGCTGAAGACTGGCCGTCGTCTAGTCCCGATCTTAATCCGCTGGATTATGATTTGTGGTCAGTTTTAGAGAGTACAGCTTGCTCTAAACGCCATGATAATTTGGAGTCCCTAAAACAATCTATACGATTGGCAGTGAAGAATTTTCCCATGGAAAGAGTGCGTGCTTCTATTGATAACTGGCCTCATCGTTTAAAGGACTGTATTGCAGCCAATGGAGACCACTTCGAATAAGCTTTTTATATTTTTAATTGTTTTATATTTATGTATTAAACTGACACACTGTAAAAGTAATAAATGTTATTTGCAGTTAACAATTTTCTTTTTTCTTTATTACAATATTTATGGCAAGACTAGGTATAATATCTGTACCCTTAGCACGAATAATAATTTGTTGATGGTAGGATATATTTTATATCCGCTCGGATAGCGACAACTGTAACAAGGAGCTAAAACTTGCCATAGTGGCCCACGTCATTGTGTCGCGTTCCGGGATCAGCCTGTGTATATTCTCAGACAGGCCGACATAATTGTTTCGACCGGCGAGGGTAACCATCACACATCAGTTGACACATCTCGACCCTAGCCTAAGTTTCATCAGGTACAATGACCCCATCATTTGCTGAGATTAATAAAAATGATTTAAAAATATACCTGGTTATCCTCGATGATGTCTACAGGGTGCTCCTATTTACCGAAATAAATATAATTCTTTTGAAGTAATTTTGTCAAATAACAGACTAAATCAAGTGATCACCTACACAAGTCTAGACTCAAACTTATATCATTTTAATGTTTTATTTTTATGTCTTGCTTTTTATCGCTATGCTAATCAGTAGAGTTGGTCTTGTCGTTTAAACTTAGTGCGATTTTTGTTGTGGTATTTTACGTCCGTATTTTTTGATGAAACCTAAGTAGACGTTATGTTTATATACAAAGGTAGTGCAAAAGCGCGTCAAACGCGCGTTACAGAGGTGCTGCGATCGCCTGTTTGTTAAGGCCCGAGCAAATGACCTTGTGTACTAATTTAATACATTCTTGGCGCTCGAGCTACAGGCGGGAATGTGCATAGATATACCAATAAATTATAGTTCTTTTTGATTATAACATAATTAAAACAAAAATTCAATTTATAATAAAATTTAAAAAAAAAATGATAACATATTGTAGAAATATGATAATATTATAAATTTCGAATATGGTTAGCGCGATGTTTTGCTGGGGGACCTCCTTAATGAAAGAGATCTTTAACACTTTATGAATCTACAGTTTTGAGATATCTCTATGCTCTGATTTAAAGATTCAAAGGTGCGTAAAACTAGATACGTGTATACAGATATGATTGACTCTGCAGGCACATAAAAAATAATGTTTACAATTCTGACAAGAAGCTGGTGATTTTACTTTAAATAGTTCACAGTTTTCTTACATTTCTATTGTCATTGTGTTTTACATTTCCTTTATAAAACTACTTCACGTTATCAAAAAACTGCAATTTAAATAAAAGTACATGTAAGAATAAATTAGGTGTTTGATATGAGAGCCAGGTGTTTGCTATTAGGAAGATTAGACAATTAACTGACGTGGCTACGGCAAGGCTAGTGTATTTTGCATACTTCCACAGCATTATGTCCTATTGTATTCTTCTGTGGAGCTCTGCTGCAGATCTGCAGACCATTTTTATCTTGCAGAAACGAGCGATTAGAGCTATTTACAACCTTCGCTCTCATGATTCCCTTAGGCAAATGTTTAAGGAGGTGAATATACTGACTTTGCCGGCCGAATATATTTTTCAGAATATAATGTAAGTCCGTAAAAACCTTAGTACTTTTATTAAAAACAGTGACTTGCATAGTCTAAATACCAGAAATAAAAATAAATTGGTTGTCCCTAATCATAGGCTCTGTAAAACCAATAAATCTTTCTTAGTTAATAGCATTAGGTTTTATAATAAAATTCCCTTCGAAATTACCAATTTGACCAAACAAAAATTCAAGTGTTATGTTAAGCGTGAATTAATGTGTAAAGGATACTATACTGTATCTGATTACCTTAATGATAAGACGGTTTGGAAAGTTTGTCCTGCACACAATGACCCACCATACATTAGTAATTAATTAACTGCCTAAAATGTCTTTGTTACATGCCTCACATGCTTTTTTTTTTTTTTTATAATAATGACATTTCTATAGTTCTAATCTGACATAATCATATCATATCTTAATGAAATGTAATTTTTGAAAGACGACCACCCGATCATGTTGTGTTTGCCTGTTTAATATCACTATTTTTTTTTTCTTTTCTCATGATTGAAAACTATGATTGTAAATGTAGGCGAATGCACGCTGTACGCCATTATCATATCGGTCATAGCGTGATGTTATATAGCCTTGCTCGATGATGGGCTACCCAACAAGAAAATATGTTTTCAATTCTAACCAATATTTCTTGAGATTAGCGCGTTCAGACTAATAAACTATTCAGCTTTATATAATAGTGTTGAACTATAAATTATAATTGTAGTTATCTAATATTCCAGAAGAAATTATAATAGGTTTCATGGATTAAGTATCAGGAATATTAAACGTTCATAATTTTCCATACAATGTAATTATATTTATTATTGTAATACCAAATAATATGACGTACTTGTCAGAAAAATTCGACGCGCTTTCAAGAAGCATTATTATAAAAAAATATCTCGGTGGCGTTATGTTGCGTGTGAAGATCATCCCTCTGAGGTCCTGGGTTCAAATCCCGGGTCATGCGACCTGATTTATAAATGAATTATACGGTTTGACTTCAAATGTTAGAATCTAATCATGAATACGAACAGTGCATGTACAAAGGAGTTAATAACAGCTGCATCAAAGGGATTAAGTTCCTAGACTAGGGGTTATAAACAGATTACTAGATATTGTGAATTTTTGTAGTTATTATTATTCTTATTGTTATTTGTTTTCTTTTTGTAACTTTGAGACTTCATACTAGAGTCTGACAAATTTAATTATTACTAGTTTGTAAAGGTCACGCGATCCAAGTTCTAAACTTAGTGCGCATCCTAACGCAGTTGTAATAATCCACATAATGTAAGTGCTATGATTTGTAAATAAATAAATAAATAGTTATTTTTTCGACTGCAATCGATGTTAAGTGAAGTGAATTACAAAAAAAAAATCGTAAAAACGTATTACATAACTATTTACCAGACAATAAGAAAAAAATCACATAAAAATATCACCTTATTGAAATTAAACTAATTTTCGGATTCTATCGCGGTGTTAATATTTTATTTTCTCCCGACGTTTCGAAGACTTTGCAGCCTTCATGGTCACGGGGGGACTCACCTTATGTTGTTTTTGTTGGCTTTAGAATTTAAACAACACAGTATATATAAACGGAACCGCAGGGCCGCACTAGTCATAGCCGAAGCATGCTGCGCAAACATTACTTCACTTCTTTTGACTTGTGGTGTTGACTCAGATGTATGCGAGAGATCGCATCCGTTCCGCATCACATCATAAGTTAATTGCGGATAAAAGTCATTTTATAAATTAATTTTGCTCGCTGTTTCGTCCAAGTGAAGAATTGGATTAAAAGATGTCTTAATTATGTTTCTAATTCGTGTTTCGGCTAGAACATTGAAATATCTCCAGCGATTTCGACGTTTCATTCCTATAAAAATCTTGTAATATTTGTACATTTATATATTTTTTTCTGTGTGGTTAAATTTTCTATTATGCTTACTGGTAGAAATTCATAAATTTATTAAAGTTATTTTTTTATTTTTCTGTATACACTTTAATCGGGTCAAATCTCACAGTCCTCTGTGCGTGCAATGTCTTTAAAAAGGGGTGCATTTTCTTTTCGCATAGACAGGGTAATTTTGAAATTGCATTAATAAATGAAACCATATACTTGTTTTCTTGTAAAAAAATCTTTGTCAAAATTTATTCTAACCATATATCTAAAGTGAAAAAGTATGAATTTGAACAAATTAATAATTTAACATATTAATGAATAAAGTAATTTTAATTTCTGGTACCACCGCAATGTCTATTTCTGCCGCCAAGCAGCAGTGTTGTGTTCCGGTTTAAAGGTCACTATAGCTAGTGACTACACACTGCTGCTTCGAAGCAGAAATAGACATTGCGTAGGTATCTACCCAGGCGGTCTCTTAAATATGAGATATACTAATAAATATACTCCTACCTAACCAAGAACTGTCCCAAAACATCGCTTTACCCTGCCGAATATCGAATCCAACACCTCAGCTGTATTCGTACAGCAATACTACGTCAGGTAGTTGATATTTTCAGAACAGTATAATTAAATAAGCGCCGTACAATCGTCGACGATTCGTCGACTGAATGTCGCAAATAGATAAAAGAATTTATTTAAAGACATAAAAGAGCTCTTTGAATGATGCTCATTTGGCTGCCGTTGGGAAAGCGATGCGGTGTAGGGCTTGAAAATTGAGCGGATTACATACTTTACATTGGTATTATAAGTAGTTGGAGATAGTGGGAGAGTGGGTTGTAGTAAAAGTCTTCGCATTAACTATAATACAAAAAGGTGGGTTAGTTATTTATTTGAACAAAATATTATCTTCAGCCATTTAATGTCGACTGTTGAACTTTTCAAAATATTACAAAATTATTTTTGATAGTTTGTGGCGGTTCAATTAGTATACCCACCGCTATCTCGTCAACATCAATGGAACTACGAGAAGACCTATGTGGTATTCAATCATGCAAGATGGCGACAGACAAGCTTGGATTAAGATTGCACAATTTGAGCGACGCGTTGCATATATACCATCTCCGAATAGGAACCATCGTAGGGGCCGCGGTCGGTCACAAGCAACATCTGTTCCTCTGCAGCGCTGTCTAACTTTACGCCGCTAAAAGTTAATATTATAAATGTTTGTTTGTGAGAATGCTTGGATGTTTTTTTGTAAGTACTTAGACGTAATAGCTGAACGAATTAGGATGAAATTTGGCATACGGATAGATCATGTCCTAGATTAACATATAGGCAATTTTTTATCGCAGTAATTTGCTTCAGTAGGATTTTTAAAATTTGAAACTAATTTCTTTTAGACGGCGCTGGCTGGCTGGTTCTACAGATTATGGATTGCTATATTGATCTAGGCTTTTCACGCAGGCGCAGCCGTGACATATACTTAGTAGTTATATGAGATTACTATTGATTCGCGTATATGCTCTCAGATTGTTGTTTACAAACAAACACACATCATGCATTTATCCCTAGGGCACCCACTTCGCCAATTGTGTTCCGTCCTATGATGTGATAGAGAGCCTAACCTATTGCTATATCAGGCACAAATTCCAGACTCCGGGCTAATTCTGACAAAACACCCAAATATCAATTTGCATTTGTGGAATTCGAACCCAGAACCTCAGAGAGCTGCCGTACAGTGTATGCAGTACAATGATGCCACCGAGGCAGATTTCACAGCAAATAGTAACAAATTACAAGTCCTTCCTGCAAATAAAGTCACACCCGCCATCCTCATCCCTTTGACCACAAAATCCAGGAAGCATAGCACGAACGGGATTCGGTGAAAAAGTCATTGATTTTGTATTGAGAGTCATTTGGGAGACAAAATGGGGCCACTTAGTGAGAGGACGCCGGCCGTGTAATTCATTGATGTTCCCGCAGGAATCGATTTAACTGTTACTCTGGATCATTTAGAGACTTAGTGAGTGGAGGTTTGATTCTTGGTTACACATATTTAACATTAAGTGCATTTTTGTTAAAAATGGCTTTTTATACCATTCGTATAAAGTGGGGTGCATACCATTGGTTTGGCTTAGTTTTCATGACTGTTTTCGGGCGCAACCCACTTTGGAGGGTCCAATCTGGGGTAAATCCGAAAACCCAAATTTCGTATCTTGGGATTCGAATTCAGGACTCTCCAGTCCACGAATCACAAGCTGCTATAAAAGCGAAGAAATATGCCAACATAAATTTTAATTATGATAGTATTTTTTTATATTAAAATGTCCGCCACATAAAATCTCCATCATTTTAATGAACCGATGGTTAACGAATTTTTTTTCCTTATAAAATATATTGTTAATGAAGTTTCGTCCTTTTTGTAATATGGACGGAAATTGCCTTTTATAGACTAGCATTTACCCACGGCACCGCTCGAGTGAATCTTTTTACGATATTTATTGAAGTTAAAGATTACTTTCTGCAGTCTTTACCAATTAATGAAGTCTCATCATAACCGATTTAGACTTTTTGGAAAGTTACACTAATATTGAACCGGTGATAGCCTAGTGGATAAGACTGCAGAGAGGAATCATCGTAGGTTCAAAACCCAAGGGCCTGCCTGCTTTTCTAAAGTTATATGTGTATTCTTTGTGAATTATCGCTTGCTTTAATACTTTATAGAAATATTGAGGGTGTGTGAAGTCTATCAATCCGCACTAGGCCAGCGTGGTGGACTAAGACCTAATCCCTCTCAGTAGTAAAGTAGATCCGTGCCTAGCAGTGGGACAAGTAGCAATTTCAATATGAAATTTATTTTACTTTAAGGTTTTGGTAACGTATGTGTAATATTTATTTATAAATTATACTACCTCTGTACGTAATATATATAAAAATGAAAATGAGTTTAACAATCGTATGTTTTTGTTTCAGGTAAAACATTTTCATCACAGCCGTAAATCTACTTCGGGTAAAAAATCTAATATACGTAAAAGTTAAAATTCAATCAAAAGATATATGACACAAAATAACCATTGAAATTTAATTACGAAATACAATTTACGTTTCGTTTTCCCCAATTTTTTTCGTTTGTTTACACTAGGGAAAGGGAAATTTATATTAGATATATATCACTGGTGTCCATTTTTATACTATTGATTGCCTAGGTAGCGGTAGTTGTAATACGTACGAGGGACGAGTACGATTACCGCGATGAGGTCCTGGGTTCGAATCCCAGGTCAGACCAAAACAATTTTAACTGGATTTTACCATCTTAAAAATTATCTAGTCGTAATTCGAAGTCAGGAAGTTGGTGGTGTGATACCTCCGTGCCTCGGAAAGTAAAGTCGTTGGTCCTGCGCCCGATCTCTCTCCGGCCACGTCGGTCTGCCGTCTCACCGGACTATGAGAGTGAAGGAACAAAGAGTGCGTACACTTGTGCACTATAATATCTCCTGCGTATCTGGCTGATCTCTGTTGAAATTTGGCGCCGTAGTCGAAACTCGACAAGGGGCATTTTTATACTATTGAGTTTTGTGACGAGTAAGCTGTTATGGCAAACGTCAAGACGCCTCTTCAACCGGAGCAATATGAAATAAAATTTTAGAATTATCATCATCGCATTTCTAATTGCCCTATCCAAGAATAAATGCTCTGAACCTCACAATTAGCAGAAATATGCCAATGAGGCAATATTCAGAATTACACAGCAAAAAAGTACATAATTTTTCCAACAAAATTATACAAACAAAAAAGCTCTTTGTGGTTCTTTAACACACAGTATTGGTGAAGGAAAACGTTGTATCCATTAAGGCGATTTTTGCATCTCCCAATTTAAGGGTTGTTACCAAAATACCACGTCATCGGCGAAAGGAGATTAGCTTAAATTAAACCGCTGTTTTTAAGTTTTTATCTTGGCGGGCTTCAAGGATTTTGGTAAAGCCGCGAGTACATTATGGAGAAATGAATGAGTGTTAATACGCAATTCTGTAGACAGCGGCTTGGTTGTGTTTCTGACATTCTTGATGGCAGTAACGAGACTTTCCGCCTCACACCCACCACTACAACTCCTGTAAGCCAGGATCAGCAGTGGCACGCATTTATGACACCGAGCAGTGAAGTTCGGCGAGTCTCAGGGAAAACTAATATGTCATTATCCCGCAACGAAATTAATCAAATATAAAGATAGGGAGGAGTTGGAAATATTAATTGTCCACTTCCCTCCAGAGCAATGCGGGTGACAAAATCATAGTAAAACATTTGTTGGCAGTAGTCGGTTACAATCAGAGTGATCGCTTACTTACTATGGCGATTAAAGACTTGTGTGGCTGTAGTCGTTAAAGTTTAGATTTCGATGACGGGGTTGAAAAGTTTGGGTTTTTAAAGATTCTAATACATGTTAATTGGTTATTGCGCTCGATACGGCGAATCTTGTGTACAACTTCTTGCCGTTTTGCTATAGACAGAATTATACTATTATTAATTTATTGATTTAGGCATAGTACACGCATGTATAAGGTCATTGACTTTCAAACTAGGCGTGTCAGTCTTGAGAGCCTGAGGTAATCGAAAGTTGATCTTTGTTGACATAAATAAAGAGTACCTTATTCATAATATAATTAGTAGACGAATGTGAACTTTAAGTATGGTTAATAGAGGCTTTAAAAACGGAAAAATAAAATATGTGCGTGAGTTCAAGCTTGGAAATTTAATGATTATTTAATATTGAATGAATTATTATATCGTTGTTTATTACAATCTAGATGACCCGACAGACGTTGTTCCGTCTTAACTGTGAATTTGCCACGCGTTCTGTCAATCGCTGACAGTTATATAAAATTAATATTTTCGTTAAGTTTTCTTAAATTTTCTAATATTGAGCGCAATATTTTTGATTTTTTTTTATCATAACCTTCTCCTGACAATAACAAACACAACAAAAAAAATAGTTAAATCGATCCAGCCGTTCACGCGTGATGGCGTGACCAAGGAAATAGGGATTCATTTTTATATATATAGATAAGTTGTATAACATTCAAATATAGTCTACGAGCCTTATTCTGTCTAGGAGGGGTCCGTCTTTTGCAATTATGGCTATTCTAATCAAAAGACAGCTTTAATAGTCGTATAGATAAAAGAGGATTTTTGTGTTCTTTTAACTATATGGCTATCAAAGCTCTCCTTTAATTAGAACTCTCGTGTAATTATTGGACATAATAAGACTTAATATCTCATGTGTCATATTGGCAAGCGTAGTGAAATGACAAAAAATCCTATAAATATCATAAATGCGAAAGTTTGTGAGGATGGATATATGGATTTATGTATGTATGTTTGTTCCTCTTTCACTAAAAAACTACAGAGCGGATTTGGATGAAACCTTACAGTAATATTGGATACACATCAAAATAACACATAGGCTACAATTTATAATGATTTTGTGTAATATGGTCACAATATAAGGATAAATATCAAGTAAGTCGGAAAAATCCCGGAAATCTCCTTCACGCAGGCGAAGCCGCGAGCAAAAGCTAGTTTATTTTAATTCAAGGTGTCGGATGGCATTTCTCCCGTTTATGGGTGGTCGTATCGCTTACCATCAGGCAAACGGCAAGCTCGTCTCGTCATTCAGAGCAATAAAAACGCTGGTTATTGCAAAAATGCACATCTGAGAAGTTCTCTATAACAATTTCGAAGGTGTGTGAAGTCTACCAACCCGCACTAGGCTAGCGTGGTGGACTAAGGCCTAATCCCTCTCAGTAGTAGAGGAGGCCCGTGCCCAACAGTGGGACAGTATACAATACAGGGCTGATATTATTATTATTATTGCAAAAAGGCGGGTATACCTAATAGGGCTTCTTATATATAAATGATACGTAACATATAACAACGTTCAAAAAGTTTGAGACATTAAGTAAATCGTCTCGCAGAACAATTAAACTTTCATTGAAATTAAACTAATTTTTCGGATTCTATCGCGGTTTTTTACCGGGAGTATACAAAATAGATTGCAACTGTGGCCTCTTATATCGGGCAAACAAAAAGAAATATAGGGACCCGCGTAAAAGAACATATAGCTGACGTGAAACACCGACGCTCGACGAAGTCTGCAGTCGCTGAACACTCTGAAGGAGGCGCCAATCATTATCTGCGACTAGACAAGCCACAAATCCTCGCCAAAGAACACCGATTCCTGCCCAGGATGATTCGCGAGGCTATTGAAATTAAAAACATCCTAATTTCAATAGGGAAGATGGTTGGAAGCTTGCACAAGCCTGGGATCCAGTTCTACATTTAATTAAATCGGAACCCAAAAGACCGGCTGCCAGACTTCAAGACACTGTGAGCTCATTCTGCGTAGATCGGACCACCAACAGCTAAAAATTTAAAAAATTGTATAATTGTAAAATGTAGGTAGATATTGTAACTTTGACTTTGCGGATGAACAACACCTCAGTCCCCCCCGGTGACCATGAAGGCTGCAAAGTCTTCGAAACGTCGGGAGAAAAATAAAAACAAAAACCGCGATAGAATCCGAAAAATTAGTTTAATTTCAATGTCTAACATTCGCGTAAATATAAGAAATCATTATGCAAACCAGTACGGACTGGAACTTGCCAACAAAATACGCCGGTTGGAGAATTTGAAAACTAAGCGCGCAAGATTCTGCACATCATTGAATTTCTTGAAGAGATGTCGTGACCACAATCTCATCCCTACGTGTGTCAAGCTATCACCCAAGAAATACATACGAGGGAGCGCTAAAATTCTTAACCAGGCGAGTACTAAACTGTTACGAGCTACCATACACGAAACACGATCCGACCTCCAGTACATAAATAATTGTGTTGAGATTATATCCAATGAATTGAAGACAGAGTTGTCAGCATTTGATTTTAAAAATTGCATCGAGACCTTAAATAAGCGCGAAACTTCCAAATATAATGAATGCAAAACAAACATATAATAAAATATAATAAATTACAATCAAAATTATTTGTTGATAATCTTAAAAACACCGAGTGTAGGAATGGAACGCGCGCGACCATAGATAAGATACACTCCCGCGCAAACCATGGACAACGCGCAGTAATAAATCTGTCAAAACAATCATTGGACGAAAACACAATTCAGGTTTTATCGAAAGGCTTAAATTTTGCTGTTACACCACGAAGGATACCGTATGAAGACATTATTTGCAATGTTGAGAATAGTCTCTTCAAAAATAACTTAAAACACGAAGATTCGGAGGCGATACGCCAGGACATTTCGTCAATTTTGCGTCAAAAGAAAGTGCCGAAACCAAATCTTCCAAAACACGAATATATCGCTTTAAAGAACTTGCGATCGATGAAGGACCTTACCATTCTCCGTGCAGATAAAGGAAATGCGACAGTAGTAATGGATACGTCAGACTACAATAATAAAATGGAACAACTTTTATCGGATGTAAGTACCTATAAAATAGTCAAAACAGACCCGACTACCAAAGTATTAAAGGCTACTAGCTCTTTAATAAAAGATTACTCCGATAAGTTAAATCTTGACGTAAACTTACTCGTTCCTTCGTGTGCAAAACCGCCTAAACTGTATGGGTTACCGAAAATACACAAATTAAATGCTCCGTTACGTCCCATTGTGAGTCAGATCGACACACCAACCTACAGATTGGCTCAGCACGTAGCAAAAGTGCTTTCACCACTTAGAGGAAACACTAGAGCGTCTGTGAAGGATTCATACCAATTTGTCAGCGATATTAAAGACCTAAAATTAGCTGACAATGAAACTATGGTCAGTTTTGATGTCCAGTCTCTCTTTACGAGCTTACCAGTACAAGATTGCATCAGAATTGTATCTAAGAAGTTGGCAGAGAATAACATTCCTGTAGAATATGCAGAACTACTCCAACATTGCCTTACATCTGGCTATATGTTGTGGAATAATCAGTTCTATGTACAAGTTGAGGGGGTAGCGATGGGCTCCCTGTATCTCCGGTAGTCGCCGATATATTTATGGAAGACTTCGAGGAGACAGCCCTGAGTACAGCCCCGGTCACTCCAAGGTTTTATAAACGGTACGTAGACGATACTTTCACAATTTTACCATCTGATAAAGTAACTGCATTTTTAAATCACCTCAACTCCATCAACAATAAAATCCAATTTACTATGGAGTTAGAACAGAATAAATCTCTTGCTTTCTTAGATGTTTTAATCATCCGTAATCCTAATCAGACCTTAAGTCATACTGTGCATCGGAAACAGACCCATACTGATAAATATCTGAACGGTGAATCTCATCACCATCCAAAACAGTTAGCTACCGTGGGCAAATCTTTGTTTCAGAGAGCACAAGGAATCTGTGACGAGAAACACCTGGCCGCTGAGCTGCAACATGTCAAGCAAGTACTGCGAGACAACAAGCTCCAAATTCCACGCCGCCGTCACAGAAACCGAGTGAAACCAGCCACAGTTGAACGTGTTCCGGTTGTATTACCATATGTAAGAGGAGTCACCGACAAGATTGGCTACATCCTGAAGCGTGCTTCCATAAAACTTATTTTAAGCCGCCTAAGAAGATTAGTCAATTTTACCACCTGTCAAGTGTCATATACCTCTACAAGAACCGGGAGTATACAAAATAGATTGCAACTGTGGCCTCTCTTATATCGGGCAAACAAAAGAAATATAGGGACCCGCGTAAAAGAACATATAGCTGACGTGAAACACCGACGCTCGACGAAGTCTGCAGTCGCTGAACACTCTGAAGGAGGCGCCAATCATTATCTGCGACTAGACAAGCCACAAATCCTCGCCAAAGAACACCGATTCCTGCCCAGGATGATTCGCGAGGCTATTGAAATTAAAAACATCCTAATTTCAATAGGGAAGATGGTTGGAAGCTTGCACAAGCCTGGGATCCAGTTCTACATTTAATTAAATCGGAACCCAAAAGACCGGCTGCCAGACTTCAAGACACTGTGAGCTCATTCTGCGTAGATCGGACCACCAACAGCTAAAAATTTAAAAAGTTGTATAATTGTAAAATGTAGGTAGATATTGTAACTTTGACTTTGCGGATGAACAACACCTCAGTCCCCCGTGACCATGAAGGCTGCAAAGTCTTCGAAACGTCGGGAGAAAAATAAAAAACAAAAAACCGCGATAGAATCCGAAAAATTAGTTTAATTTCAATGTCTAACATTCGCGTAAATATAAGAAATCATTAATTAAACTTTCTTGCTATAATTTAGTAAATGTACCGAATTTATCACTCATTTCGTAATGTTTTTGCTAAAGTAATTAATCTATTAATGTACAATTTAATTACTTATGTTTTATTTGTTAAAATGTTTATATTCATATTTATTATGCGTGTTAAGTTTTATCTATGTTTTTAATTTAAAAGTAAGCCCGGAGTTTCTTTCTACCTTTCTTCTTCGGGTAGTCATCACTTAGGTAGCTAGTGAAGGTTGGTAGGCTAGCTAGGTTAGGGCTCATGTTCTCGCTGGTGAGGACCGCGACGCGTTATCCTTTTATTTCCCACTTGCCAGCCCGAGCTGGCTACTTTAGTTTTACCTTGTTGTTATTCCTTTTAAATTTTATCCCAAATTTAAAATGTTCATAGTTATATAAGTAATTTTAATAGTTGTTCAGAAATAATAATAATTATTGCTATACATTGTTTTGACGTATCATAAATGCAACTTTGTTCGCTTACGTGATAAATAAATGTTTTAATTTTAATTCAATTCGAAAACACGTGTAGTATTCAGAAATGGAATTATACGTTAAAACGCCTTTGTTCATCATGGGACGTATGTACGTTAATTGAGAGTATGTATACATGTATTAGCTTATTCAGTAACATAAAAACAAAGACATTAAACAGTACAGTAATTTATAGACCGCACATAGGAACCAAAGTGCTTTATAATTGGTAATAAGTCGCTGTCTTATTTGAAATGTGACAAGATGTCATAGCGTGCTTCGATGTTATTACAACAATAACATATTTACAGAAATTATGCTAATATGCGCATTAAAATTAGCAAATCACAATATGGAAAAATGTGAAGTATTTTACATTGGTATTTTTCTATTTCATGGAAGGAGTAATGTGCCCAAAGTTTTGTACGACAATCTTCCCAATGTCCGCGTATTTAATTTTAGAACTTTCTGTATAAATCGTATGATCGAATTTAATTTGTAGATTTTTATTTTATTTAACTCCAAAGAAAAACAGCAATATTCAAATATTTCAAAATGGAACATTCTAAAACAAACGAAAAATCTAAATCAATCTCGCTCTTGACGTTGAAACTTCATTCCCCGTTCTCCCATTCACTCAATGTATCGCCTAACGAATGACGTGACGACCACACGACACCCTGTAACGCGCTGTAGGCTGTTATAAACGCTATAAAGTGCTATAAAGCGCTATAAAGCGCTGTTATAACGCGCGAGTTGGCGTCAACGGGCGCATTACACGTGCCTCGTGTAAACATTTGGCTCGTTGACGGTGTCGCAAACATTTGGTACGATCGCTTCATTGGTCTAATTTCTGAGACTAAGATCGTCGGTCGAATTGGATTAGATTTCTTAACAGCTCCAGGGGTATTAAACAAGTTGAAAACGTTTCAATTGTCTTTCTACAATATTTTTAGGGTTTAAGATCTCAAAAGGACCCCTTATATAGTCACTTTGGTCTCTATCTGGTCATTTGTTTGTCAAGATTCTTTGTCTCAAGAACGCTTGAGGTTGAAAAATCAAAGTTATAACTCAACACGATCAAAAGATAATTTAGACACAAATTTCAGGCTCCAGGGTGATACTAAGAACAAAAATCCAATATCACTTTGCCCTGCTCGAGATTTGAAGTTGGGGCCTCAGAACATGTCACATCATTTTATATCTGTCATAAAGTAAATCCATTGTCTTTTCATCATCATCATCAGCCACATAAAGTTCACTGCTGTACATAGTCTCCCTTAAAGATTTCCAGACGGACCTAAATCAGTGAAAAACAGACATTGTTTAGGATCCAAAAATAAGCAATTTAAATTCTGAATTTATGCAACATTTTGGCTGACCGATCGTCATTAGCACGTCCATCAAGTTTATAAAATACAACAAAAAGAACTTAAAAATTTTAGTTGTAGGAATCAAGTAGGCTACGACTTCTCCATTATAGCAACTTATAATTTATTTCTTGAATAACTTATATGTCACAATTAATAATCGGCCCTGTAGAAGTACCCTAAGTCAAAACAGGTACCACCTCGCTAGTATACCCATTGCCAGAAGTTTATGAGGCGGAAACCTCCCGACTTGTAACGATAAGGGCTGCATCGGGTTAATGACCGACATTTGAATTAACATAACTACTTTGAAGGTTTTATTTACCATTACTGTAGGATTTTTGTAAAGTATAGAAATGGATTGCGATCGTGATCATAAAATGAACAATGTGTTTTAGCTTGAACGTCGCGAAACAAACATATATGCCTTTATTTTCTAAGGGTTAGACAGAAGCGCAACTAGAACATCTAATTTTCGCTGTGTGTATCGCCCATGGTGAGTTAGAAGAAGCTTATCACCACAAATTCCAGACTCCGAGCAGACTGAGTATAAAACCTACACTGTCCAACCCGGGGACCGAACTCGAGACCTCAGCGCTGCAGTCGTAGCGTATTACAACTACGCGTCCGAGGCAGTCACCTATACATATTATAAAACAAATTCTCCAAAAGCAGTGTATGTGATCGATTTTCTCAAAATCTACCGAACGGATTTTTATACAGTTTTTACTTAAAGATAGTGTAATTCTTGACGAAGGTTTAGGTTAATAGTACATTACGGTTTTATGTAAATTGACTGAAATATAACGATTACTGTTGAAGAAGTAGCGTGGTTGTTTTGTGGTTAAATAACTTTGTGATACACTGATTTACACGCGGGCGAAGCGGCGACAGCTAATAGATTATACTACTATTTATCAAACGACGAATCTGTTGCCTCTGTCCTATATTTAAAAATAATTTTATGCTATAATAACTTCAACATAAAGGTTATTAAAATATTAATCGCCTTTTGTTTCACGGCAATTATTTCTGATAACAGCTTATTACTTCGAAACATGAAGTTTTCAAATTAACTGTAACAAAATA
>NW_023592435.1:0-39961 GCF_014839805.1 Manduca sexta | reverse complement strand
GGTATTCACATCTTTCTATTTGATTGCAGGTGCTGTTAAAAAATTCAATAGTCATAGCTACCGGTGTGTATTCTCTGGCGGCTATCTTGGCAGCGGGTGCTTGTTTGGCGTTGCCAATCGAAACGAAAGGCAGGGAAATGCGAGATACAGTCACAGGAACAAGTTAGGTGATAAACGACCAATATAATAATAAGAGATAGTAGGGATGAATAGTTGAAGGACCAAGTTATTAAGGCTACGCTAGTCGGTTGTTCTCACTTACATTGCAAAAGACAATTGTTTTGTTCTTTTCTTTTATTGTTTAACTCACAACTTTTGACTGGTTGAACCGATTTTATGATTCTTTTTTTTATTCACAAGCTGGTGCTTCCCGTGTCCCATATAAATTTGTTATTTTACCTTTGACTTCGGATATACATCAGAAAACTCTTAAAATGATGTCAATCGTCAACAATTTGTATTCAGAAATCTGAGCCGTCGGCTAGCGCACCCTAATAACATATGCGTGCAGCATCTATCGCATCGACATAGTGGAAACCATAGCCGGAGGCGGCTCCGGCGGACCATCTGCGCCCGACCTATTACTTTTGATTTCATATTATCCAAATTAAACACTACATTGTCTCCTAGGGGGCGCCAAGGAATTTCTTGCACACGGGCGGCACATGAGCTGAAACCGCCTCTGAACCTAGCATATTATCATTTACACATTCATAAATTCTAGTTTGTGTCTTCCAAAAAGAAAATCTCTACCTCTGATCTAGAGATAGTAATACCGTACAGTCGCCTGCAATAAGTACATGCTATTCCTAAAATTACATTACTACAATTTATAGAAAACCGGACAAGTGCGAGTTGGACTCGCGCAACGAGGGTTCCGTACAAACTTGTAGGTATCGAAGTATGCAAGTTCAATTGTTCGTCCATCGAGGACTTTCCGCTGTTCCAAATACCAATGCTTTAATTTTCCCCAAAATCCAAAAAATGATTTATTTCAAAGTTTTTGGTCCAATTATATATTATCAGGCAGTGTATATTTCGGAAATATATTTTTGTAAAGGGGATGCACGTAAACTATTGCAGGCCGCTGTAACATCTTTATTAAATCGACTGAACTAAGAGGACCTAGTCTCGGTTCCCGTATCAACATTCTGGTAAACATGGTTGGGGCGGGATCGGTACAGACAGGTTTGGCATCAGCCAAGATGTGTCGGTCACAAAATATGCCAAAACCTTTTACAATGTTAGACTACAAACGGCATATTGCTTCGCTCCGAACAATAATAGAAAATAATACAAGCGTATTAAGGTGCTCAGTAGTTATACTTGTGCAATACTGTGTTCGTACTTAGATCTGTGTCCGTAGCCCAGCCTTTCTACGATCGTTAAAGCTAACGCAATGTGTGAGGATGACATCTATGTACTAGACTTATCGGTAAGATATGTCATGCATATAAATTATTCTGTTTACTAACATTAACGATTGCAGAAAGGCATCTTGGCTACGGGACTTAACGTATTTACGGCTCACTTTAATAAAGAGAAAAATTGCTTCATTTGTACTATCGATGCAATAGTGGTGGTAGAATAGGTTAATGAAATTGGCCGTAGTATTTCCCAATATTTTTGACTGAGCTGAAGGTAGTCACGAACGGCATAGGATTTATTATTAAATGAAATGTAACTATATATCTTCAGGCGGTCAAGGTAAGCCGTTGCTGGGACTATTTATTTAGCTATGATTTATCAGTTTTGTAATACTCAATGACGATCAAAACATGTATTATTTTGATATTTTTACTCGCGCTTATTTTATATTTTGTACTTAATTTCACTGCCGTTGTAACGCATTTTAATCACTGATATTTATATTTTTGTTTTAACGAATAATTGTACTGTTATATATAAGGTCTAATAGTGCTATTTATAATTTAATTTTATAGAAATTATTTCTATTTGTCGTTTACGCTAATTTACTTTCATACTTATAATTTTAATGTGAAGTCAGCTTTATTAGCTAAGACTAGCTCGTTGATTTAATGGTGCTCCTTATAAAACGTAGACCGAATGCTTACTTATCACTTGACTCGGTTAAATTTATAACTATTGACCTATATAAATACCCATAGCCTATATAAACCTATAAAAGGAAAAACGCCCAACATGACTCATATAACTAGATAATAGCCGCAAGAGCTACGAGTGTCTTTGTCCCCTCAAGATCTATAGTTACCAAATTATAGTTTTGGATTATATATGTCTATATTATGTAGCTACTTATATATATTTCGTTGCAGGATAATGACAAATTAGTTTTGCCTGAGACTCGCCGAGCTTCATTCCTCGGTGTCATAAAATGCGAGCCACTGCTGATCCTGTCTTACAGGAGTTGTAATGGTGGGTGTGAGGTTGGGAAAGTCTCTTATATAAAATTTCTTTGTACCTACATTAACCTGCTCACCACGTTTACTCGCTGTAGGTAACATGAGTTAAAATTTGCCAAACATTTTCTTCCACGCCAGATACAGCCTCGCAAGTCGCAACTTATGAATCTCATATAAGCACGATCTGACCAACGTCAATTTTTCATTACGCCTCGAGTCAAGTGATATTTTAAAACTTTGGTTTTTACTTTGTGAACATTATTCCCGTCCTATTCCAATTGTATCAGTATTATAATGTATAGAATTTTGTAAGCAAAAATGTACTTTAATAATATCGTGTTGTGATACAGTACTTAAGTGCATGCAAATGTCTCGAATGAAACGTGCGTCCAGTAGAAGCATGCGTTTAATCTTGAACATTTTCTTGTCCATTTTATCTCGACCCAAGACGCATTCGTTACAAATTTAAAGTTTAAATTTGTAACGGAACTATTCGATGTTATCACTACAGAATTTTATAAAATCGTATAAGAATATATTATATACCTAATCGTATTATGGATAATTTATATCTAATTATTTTCCATGACATGAGAATTGATTGAGATATTAATTACGATATACCATATATCACAAATCTATTTTCATATTACAGTTTTTTAATCAGATTTTGTCAGTACTGAATAATTGTGATAAATTTCAGTGTTAAGATAACATGCGTGGGATTTTGAAGATAATTTTTAACGAGTTTTATCGTGATTAAATCACACTTTTAACACCAAATATTTATTTGCGTAATAATTGTTAAGTTTTCACACTTTTAATAAAATGCACAACTATTTGGAAATATCATTTAATGTCCTTTAATATTAATGAGGGGAATAGAATGAGGAGATAATAAAAGAAGACATTGCACAATTAAGAGCTAGTCATTTAATCCTATGTTTTAATACTCACACATAATTCGTCTGCGGCAAACAAACAAAATTTTGAATCACAGTTAAAATCACACAATTGAATATATTTATAAAATCAATTGTATCTTAGTCAAGTGCGATAAAATATTTAGTACAAATTAATATTACAAACGTGGAGTCAGTCAAATGAATGTAAACCTAGTTATAGCATTATCCTAGCAGACTTGCTGACATTATTATAAAATAATTTCGTTCAAACTTCACAGGCTTCTCGGGCTTTACAGAAATGTCATCAAACATAACATAATCCGCGTGGTGTAAATAAAAATAAAATATTATTCTTCTACAAATATGGAAATATTTATCTTCATTCATGAAATTAAAAATATATTCTCAAGCTCTAAAAAACCGCATCTAGCACATAAGTAAACCTAGAATAACTTCTAGCTACAGCCGACTTTTATTCTTATATTTAAAAAGAATTTACTTTTTATATTTTACCAAATACATAATTATGTCAATTTAATTACATTAACACTACAAACGAAAATTATAGGCAAAATATACGGCACTACTAGGTGTTGCAACAACAGTGTCAATATAATATTGTTAAAAGCAATGTTGGATCATTGGTACATTTGAACATTATACCTTGCTAGGATAACCAATTAAAAAAACATAAAAGGTTTGGTGGTTCATCTATAAATCTTATATTTAAACAATAAATTATAAGTGGCCCAGTTTTCTCTGAAATTAATATATTCAGACATACTTCTTTACACCTCATAGCCTTAAAAGTTGTAGCTACAGGACGTAAACTAAAAATGTATTTTATATTTTTGAAGGAAGGTTTCATCCTATGCTTAACGAGTCCAATACAAATCAACATGAGCAGAATTTTCATAGAGTAACTATTAAATATATGTTTTTATAATCATGTAGTTGTGAGCGTCTAATTGTGATAATATCCATCAGGAGCTGTTATATAAAATACAAAATTTACACAAACTAATAATTTTTATTGAGATCAACAGCAAGTTTGTGTAATGTTGTTTGTCATTTCTAATATCATATGTTGAAATACGCATAATTGTGCGTATTAAAAGTAGTGTCAGTATTTACATCATTTAGGGCCTGTTTTACAAATTTTAAATAATTTTTATAATGTAAATAGTATTTTGTTTGAGAACATAGATTAGAGTCTCAGTTTTGTATTACATCGACTTATAAGTTTATATGACGAGAAGCATTTACTCAGAAATTGTAAAACGGACCGTACTCTTTTTATGATGTTACACAGCAAATTTATATAAATAGTATATTTTATCATCAGCACCGTCTAAAGATTCATAATCTGTCACCATTGATATAAAAACCTCGCACAATCCAAAAAAAATTTGTTCAAAGTTCAAAGTATTTTTACCCGCAATAGTATTGACCTTGAGCATAAGGCGTCCTTTCCCTAGGATATCCCTCACAGGCGACAGCCTGGCCTGCCCTCACCCGCCGAAAAGCCAAACTGGAATTGAGGATTCGCATAAGTGAACTGTCAGTATTTGGTTAGCATTGCCCGACTCGACATTCGAACCAGACATCTCATAGTTCTGAAATTACCGCGTACTCAATAGAACTACGCTACCGAAGCAGTCAAATATAAGAATATATACCACAGCCTAGGTAGAGTTGTTGCAATGAATGTCTTAATGATATCAGATTAAACTATGAAACTTTAGACTAGTTTTGCATGCTTACGTAAATACAATTTTATTATACGGGAACAAGTTAACATTTTAGTTACTCCATAACGAATTTGTAACAGTTTATATTTTGACTGCTTGTCATTAAATTGGTATCATATTCAGGTTTCATATACTTAAACTGACCAAACAGCCAGCTGAACACTGGTCTGTACCATCAAAGATGAGCATTAACAAACATTCATTACATTAGCTATCTTCGATATCTTCTTCATCTTGTTTAGAAGAATGGAACCAAAATGGCATCACTTTTTATTTATCTCGCACTATTTTACTGGCGAATATAAAGAATATAAGCGAAATAATAATAGAAATTATGTCATTTTGGTGGCAATTACTTGATTGGTTATGAACACATCAAATTATGTAGGCATAAACATGTAACAGCGAATATCGGGTAATCTACATAGAATTGTAAGTTTCCAACAAATACATAACTTGGGCAGTACTTTATCCTAATATTTAAATTAAATAAATTAATTTATGTTAGTAAATAGGTTTTGCAAAAATCTAATTATATTTTGCACAGCTGCCTACATCCTTAATTATAACTATTTTTATAATTATTACTCAACACTTGTGCACTTTACTTATACTGTTTTTGATACATAAATAGGTATGTTTCATGGATAATTGTTAAATAAACTGACAAACATGTATTTTTTTTCATATTACAAGGTGTAGGTATTTATAACAGTTTTATTACACATTTGTTAAAAATACAGTTTTAGCATTAGTTATTTAAGACAATAGGAAAGTATTTATTCATTACTGAAGTCATAGATACAAAACCTTGAAGAATCTTATTTAATTAAAATACGGTGGGATTTGTTACAATTCTTACTCCCAATATTTAATGTAAGAGAAGTATTCTTATTACTTATCACTTACATAATAGGTACATAATCCTCAATATACAGATATAATACCTATAATACAAAAATATCTTCAGACACACTGGAAATGACAATACTACAATATTAGACATAAATTAACAATAATGATCATGAATATTTGTCCAAGATTTCATAATACGTTGAACACAAAAGAAAATTAGGTATGTTGACTAAAGCATAATATTGTTTAATCAAATCTTTGTATTTCAATTTCTAAATTATAAGATACTTTAATAAGTAAACTTTTTGTGATGACAATAACTAGAAACATAGTTCAAATCATTATTTGATACAATTACCATTTATCTGTTACCTTAACATGTAACAAGTTTTTATTGTAATAAGGTCAGATGAGTGATTTAATTTTGTACTAAACAGACTTTCAGCGCCAATCATCATCCAACTCTATTACAATTGGTTCAATATTCTCTGTAGCTTTTGTGTATTCGTCTTTTAATTGAGTTAATAGTGCACACTTTGGTATCTTAAGTTCATCTGCCTCATCAATTAGAACTTTTAATTTTTGAAGCCTACCAATATCAGGTGCGGTAGGTAGCAAAATATTCTTTGTTTCTGTCATCCACTTATCAAAACTGTTCACTCTAAACTCTAGAGTTTGCAACATAATTGTTAGTTCGTCCATATCATATCGGAAGTTCATGAAATTCTTTTCCAGTCCACATGGGCACATATCACTTATATGTCTTAAGCAAACCATAATATTACATTCATCACATGACACTGATGATAAGAAACAGGTAGTTTTACAAACTTCACAGAGTCGCTCATCATCACCAAGCAACTCAAATGGCAGTCTACGAAAGTTTTTCATACCCATATTGGTCATTTTATTTCTTAGTGCCTCTTCCTCTTCTGCTGCACGTACCAATTCCTTTCGAGTTTCCAATGCAGTCTCCAAATCCAAACGATCGCCCTCCAAAGCCATTTTACAAATTAACTCATCATGAGAAAATACACAAAACCTTTTTAAATTTTTGTAGTGGTTTATACACTCACGTCCAATCCGTAGCCAGTCTGGAGGCGCAAAATTTACTGCTTCAGCAAAATTATAACCTTGATTAAAACCTGCATGGTATGCCCGTGGAAAAGTTACAACAAATTCGCCTGCATGTTGATCAGTACGGTAAATAGGTACATCTGCAGTCATTAAGATGTTTGGGTTCATTATAGTAACTAGTTGATGCAATAAATCTGGTTGGGATTTAAACAATTCAGGAGCCGCTGCTTTCATGGCATTTTCAAGCAATTCTGCTCCACTGCCCGGAACTCCATACCAAGTTTTTGCTTCCCCCCAATGCAAATAATTTATGGAATAGCTCCAATGATCTTCATTGTGCCAACAGAATGCAGAGAAACACATCCCAACATACATCCATGGGACAGTCATGCCTGATATATCTGCATTAATGAATCTTAAAACAGAGCCTTCTAGTACAGGTAAGTTATTTAAATTCCAGCCAGAATCAACATACTCTTGATCACCCCGGATAGAGGTTTAATGATGACTTAGTTGGAAAGCCAGACCCATGATCCATAGAATGTAAATCAGCTCCATATTCCACGGTAACATCTTCCTCAACTGAGGAAATTATCCTCCAGAATTCCTTTTCAGCTACATTTGTAGGAACTAGATGCCCTGACATTCCAAAATAGTCAGATTTAAATTTATCTGCCATTTCTCCAAATTGTTGAAGAGTGTATTCTCTTTCAGCCTGAGCAAACCCAAATGCTTCAGCTGGTTTATGAACTTCTGCAGCTATGCAGCAAGGACAACGCCAGTCCCCATCAGGAACTGCACTAAGGGGAGGCTTTAAACAGAAAGTGTGATAAGTATCTGAACAACCATTGCATATGAGTAGTAGATCATCTCTATTGTCTCTTTGACAAATGGCACATGTGTAAATAGCTAAAGGGTCCAAATCATATCTAGGCCTTTTTCTGGATTTAGTGATGTCAAATTCTTCATCATTCAGTCCTGGCATTTTAGGCCCAGGGCCATAACATGCTAGTCTTCTCAGTTCTCTGTTTCTCTTTGATTCTTCTTCATCCATTTTGGAATAATCAACTTCTAGTTTTATATCAGATCCTGTTTTTGTTTTCTTAATACTTGTATGGGGTTTTTCATCTTTTACATCAGATTCAGCCTTTATTTTCGTAATATTTTCTATTGAAACTTCCTTGAAAGAACTTTTACTGCCTTCCCCATCTAATTTAATTTCTGTTTTCATTTCTACCTTTTTGACTGTTTTCAATATATCTGCTTTACTTTTCTCGAATATTTCGTATGGAAGCAATATTTTTTCATAATTGCTTCTTAGGAAATTCATAGTATTTGCATTCTGACTGTACCCCATCGCGTTAGCTATCTTCCGCCATTTTTTTGGATTCTTACAATTTTCAAATCCGCCTTCCTCATCCACCCAGAATTTTAAACAGTACAAATCTAATGTTTTATTTTCTATCATGGGTATTTTCAAAGGAGATCCTTGTAACTCCCAGAATTTCAATATTTTTTCTAGAAACAATAATTTCAATCGAGTTATGGCTTCCAGTTCGTTAACTTTCTGTATCCGTGGAACGAACTTCAATTTATCCACGTCTAGCGAAAACGGTGGTTGCCATCGCGCCGGCGGTTTTATTTTGCATATGCCTGTTTTTTCAGCGACGGGACGAATCTTTGCAATATATCCCAGCGGATCCAAAAATTCCTCCGGCGTAGGCTCGAAAACTGGCGCTTCGGGCGGTGGGGTGAAAGTGAATTCAGCGCTTTTTTGCATAGCATTTTTCTGTATATTTTTGCTATCCATTTCTTTATAATGCCTCAAATCTCTTTAAAATACTGGATATAATTCTCTCAATTATTATTTAAGTACTTTTGAAACAATCATGTCGCTTCACCCACTATAAAAAAGAGTACGTGACTTCTAGCCATGTGTAAATGGCTCCTAAAACACAAATGTTATATACTAATGAAATGCATAACTATTTTCATTCCGCATCAAAACCACGTTCTATTCACTTTATAGTCCACTCACTTTTTGTCAAGCCTTTAATACACACAATTTTTTCTTGTATTTATTGCGTGATATAACATAATATTGATTAGTCGCGATTTACAAAACCCGTACAACAATAAATACCAGCTCGATTTATACGAACCAACCAGCATAGCATTTATATTTATGACGTTGTGACTGTCAGTTGTCACTGACTGAGTCAGTGTTGCTTTCAAGCTGTGAGGAAATTAACCTCAGAAAATTAACACACAGGAATTTCGCTGTTTCCGCTATTTTTTCATATTATGCTTTTTGTAGATATCGTCCCAACATGTTTTTATTATTCGTCGTTGTAAATTGGGACTGTGATTAAATAATAGCCAACTAATTTGCATAATTATTATAAAGTAATAATCTGAAAATACTTCGGACTTTAGAATAGGGTGCCTATGTTATATACCCACTATAATAATTATTATAATCAAATGCCTTATGAGGCGTAATAATATATTCGTTTTATTTACATTCATCGGGCTAAAGAACGCAGTCCAGGAAGTAATAAATGATTATGTAATTACATTGGTTGGTAGACAGGGACCGGATACAACTTTGGAATTTCTCGAAAAATTCTCGATACATCATAATAATATAATGCACATCAAAGAGAAACACATTGTAACTAAAATAGGTAGGTATGATATTATTCATAGAGTAAGTAATATACTACGTAAGTATATTGTTGTAACTAGCTTTTGCCCACGGCTCCGCCCGCGTTATAAAGTTTTTCGGGCTAAAGTTTTCCGTTATAAAAGTCACGCTATATATTTTCCCGGGAGCCTATGTTCTTCCCAAGGTCTCAAACTGTCTCCATACCAAATTTTATCCTAATACGTTGGGTAGTTTTTGAGTTTAACACGTTTGAGCAGACCGATGCAGCGGGGGACTTTGTTTTATGATATATTTTTGTAGAACTTTTTAAGAGGAACAATCCCGTCATACATTATTGTTGCATAACTTTAACCGTTTACGCAGCGCCCGCAACAGAAGCTCTCAAAACTAATAAATTGTCCCCGTTTTTGCATCATGTTTCATTATTGCTCCGCTCCTATAGGTCATAGCGTGACGATATATAACCTATAGCACTCCAGGAACAAAGGGCTATCCAACACAAAAATATTTTTTCAGTTCGAACCGGTAGTTCCTGAGATTAGCGATTACTGCTCCGCTCCTATTGGGCATAGCGTGATGATATATATAGCCTATAGCATTCCAGGAACAAAGGGCTATCCAACACAAAAAGAATTATTCAGTTCAAACTCCTAGTTTCTGAGATTAGCCATTACTGCTCCGCTCCTATTGGGTATAGCGTGATGATATATAGCCTATAGCACTCCACGAACTTAGGGCTATCCAACGCAAAAGAATTTTTCAGTTTGGACCGGTAGTTCCTGAGATTAGCGCGTTCAAACAAACAAACAAACTCTTCAGCTTTATATAATAGTATAGATTATAAAACAAAAAATAAAATGGGAGGTAAAATGGAACGAAGTCTTTTTTTTTGTGGAACGGCCGTGTTTTTCACCGGAGGTACCCTGCTAATGGTGTACAAGCTATCCCTCGGCTTATGGAATGAAGTCAAATTATTAAGCGTTGATAAGAGTAAACAATATTAGCACATTATTTTTACCTTTATAGGTATTTTATTTTATGCAAATGTTAAACTTTTAGTAATAATATAGTATGTTATGCACGTAAGTAAAAAAAGAAAAAATAATTTGATTTTATTATAATTAGCCAATCTCGCATAATAAATAGTGTTTAATAGATTTGAATTACCCAAAGCACTCAAATATTGTACTACTAGCTTTTGCCCGCGGCTCCGCCCGCGTTATAAAGTTTTTCAGGCTAAAGTTTTCCGTTATAAAAGTAGTAGTTTCCCGGGAGCCTATGTTCTTCCCAGGGTCTCAAACTGTCTCCATACCAAATTTCATTTTAATACGTTGGGTAGTTTTTGAGTTTAACACGTTCAGACAGACAGATGCAGCGGGGACTTTGTTTTATAATATATTTTTAGAACTTTTAAAGTGGAACAATCCCGTCATACATCATTGTTGCATAAATTTAACCGTTTACGCAGCGCAGGCAACGGAAGCTCTCGAAACGTATAATTTTTCCCGTTTTTGCAACATGTTTCATTACTGCTCCGCTCCTATTGGGTATAGCGTGATGATCTATAGCCTATAGCACTCCACGAACAAAGGGCTATCCAACGCAAAAAGAATTTTTCAGTTTGGACCGGTAGTTCCTGAGATTAGTCATTACTGCTCCGCTCTTATTGGTCATAGCGTGATGATATATAGCCCATAGCACTCCACGAACAAAGGGCTATCCAACGCAAAAAGAATTTTTCGGTTTGGACCGGTAGTTCCTAAGATTAGCCATTACTGCTTCGCTCCTATTGGGTATAGCGTGATGATATATAGCCTATAGCACTCCACGAACAAAGGGCTATCCAACGCAAAAAGAATTTTTCAGTTTGGACTGGTAGTTCCTGAGATTAGCCATTACTGCTCCGCTCCTATTGGGTATAGCGTGATGATATATAGCCTATAGCACTCCACGAACAAAGGGCTATCCAACGCAAAAAGATTTTTTCAGTTCGGACCGGTAGTTCCTGAGATTAGCTATTACTGCTCCGCTCCCATTGGGTATAGCGTAATGATATATAGCCTATAGCACTCCACGAACATAGGGCTATCCAACGCAAAAAGAATTTTTCAGTTTGGACCGGTAGTTCCTGAGATTAGCGCGTTCAAACAAACAAACAAACAAACAAACAAACAAACTCTTCAGCTTTATATAATAGTATAGATAAAACTTTTAAACCGTTGTTAGCGTACATAACTGTTTCCATACTCAGAGGTTTTCTATGATGCATACAAATAACATATATATATATATATATATATATATATATATATATATATATATATATATATATATATATATATATATATATTTTTAATTTCAACTTCTTTAATTTGAAAATATTTATGTAGAAGCATTTGGGATTTTTTGGACCTAAAAATATTCTATTAAATTGTAGTGCGTTTAGTATTTTCGCGGTTGTCCAAAATTGATCCCTATATTTATTTTGGTGCGATGATTACTGTATATACGCAATAAATTACGCATAAATTAAAAAAATTCTACGTAATATTATTTTCCTAGTTTACGCGAACATAGTCGCATGAAACAACTAGTTTAGTGTAAAAGAAAAGCTGGTAACCCTGTTTATCAGTCGAAACTCATAATACATAAGTTTTGTATATAAGTCATAACCTAAATTATTTATGTACTTTTTGTTATATTTCCCAAACATTAAATTCTAAAGTTAAAATATAAGGTAATTTCGTATATTTTCTAACTAGATTTGATAGTAGGTGTTAAGGAAAAAGTGAATTTATGTTCTAGTTGAAATAAAATTTATCTTTGAAGAAATAGTTTAACAATTTTTTATTTTCAGGTTAGTAAATATGTTAAAATCATTTATGGGAGCCTGTATGGCAAGTGCCCAATATCAGCAAATTCGTTTTGGACACAGAATGCGAGGAAAACCTCCTATATATGCCCGGACGCTTAAAGATCGCTTAGATGAATTGAATTATAAAGACGAACTATCTCTTACCAAGATAGACATCGGTTTTCCAGCAGAGAGGTTTGTTTTCTTTCTTGTTTACTATTAAAACGTACTTGAAGTTGTAAATCTAAAAAAATCTTAAAATATACGTTCTCCTTGTAAATATTTAAATTATAACAATTCATGTACATCTAAATTATACCAAAGCAATTGGAACTTGAATTCCTGGGAATGATCAATGTATAGTTTTATTACAATAAACATACTATACTTATTACAAAATTCTGGTCAAATCAGTTAATTAATAAAATTGTAATACTTTGGTAATCTTTCAGAAAAAATATCTATGATATACAAAAAGCAAGGACTGAACATGTCAAGAAATTAAAATGTGATCCAAATTTAGAAAACTTGGCCCGCAATCATAAACTGGAAGTTGACTTAAATGAAGTCAGGAAAGAATGGTTGGAAACAACGGGTCCCTACCATAAAAAGCAAGTAGCAGATCATTATGCTGTGTTTGAGCATCTTTATGGAGAAGGATATTTTATACCGTATTTGAATTTGGAAGTATTCTATGATATTGGAGATGGAAACTCATTACCAGTGTGTTCTGGTAATGTTATTAAACCTAAAGAGGCACTGAACTCTCCTACAGTATGTTATGAGTCTGATAATAACTGTTTGTGGACATTAGCCTTAACTAACTTAGATGGCCATTTACATGAAAATCAAAAAGAATATGTACATTGGTTAGTGGCCAATATTCCAGGGAACAGTATAGAAAAAGGTGATGAATTAGTGGAATATTTACGTCCATTCCCTTTAAAAGGCACTGGATATCACAGATATGTGTTTGTCCTGTACAAGCAGAATGATAGAGTCTTATATGATATACCTAAAGGTGAGAATTTTTTGTTATGTTTAGTATGTTTATGCTTTAGATGTTTTGAGTGTTGAATAAATACATCTTCAGATACTGATTTAATGCCATATTTTATATTTACAGTTGTGGCATCATCCCCTCTGCAAGATAGAACATTTGTAACCAGAGACTGGTACAAAAAACACCAAGACGTAATCACACCTGCTGGACTTGCTTTCTATCAGTGTGACTGGGACGAGAGTGTTAAAGACTTTTTCCACAACACACTCCAGATAAAAGAACCAGGTATTTACATTTATTTAAACACCCTCTACCCTCCCTATATTCTATTTGTTTCTATTCAATTTGGTATACATATTTCTTCTGGAATTGTAAGTTATTTTCTCCTCTAACTGATTTTGTGCTTTGCAACAATACTGTGTGGCAAGTGATGCTACTACATGTAAAAGAGAGTACATAGTAGAAAAATTATTTTCAAAATGAAAAAACAGTGAAATTGTACACTATAGTATGTCATTATGATTATAATACTTAGTATATTATGTTTTCATGTTAAATTGTTTCAGCTTTCGAATATGACTTCCCCGCACCCTACATAAGGCCCCAAGAGTGGTTCCCACGAAGAAAACCTTTCAACCTTTACATGGACAAATATCGTGATCCAAAACAAATAAATAAGGAGTACCTACTCAGAAAACTCAAACATGAAGATCCTTTCAAAATGCCAGAACCTCCATTGAAATTCCCCAATGCCCAACCCCTGCCAAAAAGCATGCCATCCTGGTTGAAACTTCATGAAAGAAAGATAAGATTAGGCTGGGGAAGAGTCAATGATGTTTAATTTGTATAAATTGCTGTATTTAGTAATGTAATTATAGTGATATAAAACATTTTTTTATTCTACAACCCTCACAATCTCAAGTATTTATTAGTATATAATAATAATAATATCAGCCCTGTATTATACACTTGCCCACTGCCGAGCATGGGCCTCCTCTACTACTGAGAGGGATTAGGTTACTTCACACACCTTTGAAATTCCTATAGAGAACTTCTCAGATGTGCAGATTTCCTCACGATGTGTTCCTTCACCGTCAAAGCGAACAATAAATTCACATAGAATACACACATGATTTTTTAGAAAATTCAGAGGTTCGTGCCCTTGGGATTTGAACCTGCGAACATTCGTCTCGGCAGTCCGTTTCACACCCAACTAGGCTATCGCCGCTGGATTTATTAGTAGGTTTCTCATAATTATATGTTTGTGTAAGAATTAAATTTTACTTGATAGTTATAACTACTAATGTAGTACTCATTTTATTTGGTTGGATTTTTGACTATGCCTGGCTATTTGTCTATTTCTCACATGCAAGCACTATAGTTTCTCAGTTAGTAGAACACCGTACCCAGTGTCATTACATTTCTTAAGGTTTTACTAAATACCAGGAGCGTAGCTAATGCCGTATGAATGATACGGGGCCCACGGAGTTTAGGAGCCTCTCGTAGACCATACGTTAATTCGAAGCAGACGCTCAGAAGCACAGCCCCTAACAAATTTTGATATGCGGCTCCACTATGGCAAGTTACGCCATTGTTAACATTATGGGATTATCATTGAGACTCATCGACATGTCAGTGACGAGTTTAATACATTTTGTATAATTAAAGTTTTGAGTAGCAAACAGTTCTGCTTTGCCACAAAAAACAACCCAGATTACAAAGAACAGTACTAAGAATGCTGCTTGATAGTAAAGGACCCATCAAAGGCAGTACAGCATTTACAGGGAAAAATCTGAAATAAGCGAACTAAATTTAAAATGTTTTTTATTTTGTATTTGTAGGTGTAGACTCTAGAATTCAGATAGACAGTGAAAAATACAAAAAAATCTGTATTAATGCAATTTTATTTATTATAAAGTACACATATAATATTAAACATAATGTAGTGTCTAGTGATAGCATTGCTTTTTATTGAAGCCATAAAGGAGAGGCGTATATGATGCAATCTTCGGCGAATGGTGAAAGACTATTTTATCTTTGGCTATCCATCAATTTTATATGAATCGGATTACAAGTTATGTTATCAAAACACTTAAGAATAATGAACATTTACTTTTAGACCCAAACCTTATACATGCATCTTAATACATAACATAGTACGTTATCAGTTAGCACCCCTGCTCGCGCATACATCTCTTCACAATAAAGTACGAAAACAAAGCATTTTTTACTTTCTATTAAATGCTTACGAGCAGGTGGTATTTGATTATAAATATAAAAATCTTGTAAAAATCAATGAAATATTAAAACATAAAAAAAGTATCCACTACAGAGTTGTGATACGTGATTAAACATGTTTAATGACGGCATAAAATTAATCATCGCTTTATATGACAATGCATAGCGTTTAGTCGAGTCCAACGTCGTCGTCCGTTGGTGGTTTCGGGCCGCTGTTGGGTGCGCCTGGCGCTCCTCCAAATCCTAAAAGCATACGATACTAATATAAACTTTGTTCAAGCATAGAAGCGATTTGAGTAGGTTCTACTTATGTAAGTGCTAAGTTTTCAGCACACATTAGAATGTGGCAAAGAAACACGACACGACTGCGAATCATTTCATTTGGGATTGGTTGAGAGACTATCACGTGACTGACGCATTGGTCTCTCGATCAATTATAAACAGACTTGGAAGTCGTGTCTTTTGGGACATTTTAAGGGGGCTGGTCTGATTAATTACGCATGAATGGTTTCATGGCGAGGATTCCTTAGAAATGAAGTGTATGTTATAGTTTGGAACAATCTGGTTTTGTTCATCTAAGATAAAGATAGGTTACGATGCATTGCAGCCTGCCTAAAATTGTGAAACTCACCTGGGAAGCCACCAGGAAATGCTCCAACACCACCCTTTCCTAACTTAGTCTGTAGTTTTTCTATTACAGCTGCAATCTTCGGGTTATTTTGATATTTTACGAAGTTGGCCGGATTCGACGACACATCCTGGAATGCTGCAGCAACTTCAGGGTCCTAAAAAATAATTTATTGTATTTTATTTAGAAGTTAACTACACTCGAAATGATATGGAACTGCAAATGCTGTACTGTAACTGTCATTCTTAAATTCTTTTTCTATGATCATAATATTATACCAACCTGGAAAGCAGCCATGATCTCTGGGTCAAAGAGCAGATTGCCGAAGTCCTGCGGGTTCATGCCACCCATACCACCCATGCCACCGGGGAATCCGCCAGCACCGGGCATACCTCCTCCGGGCATCCCTCCCGGCATGAAGCCTGGCATGCCGGCCGCCGCCTCGGCCTGGGCGCGGGCAGCACGGGCGCGCGCCTCCTGCGCTTTACGAGCGCGGCGCAGCTTCTCGCGATGCTGTTAATGTAAATATATTTGAAGTATGTAATGTTGATAGAATAGTTTCTTTTACTCTTTGATGTTAGGTTAAAGAACATTATGGTGGTATCTCGAATTAATATACGCAATAGTAGACAAATCAGTAGACGATGAAACGATTTTACTATAGCTAATCGCATAAAACAGAAATATTATAAGAAAATGTTCATATATTGCAGATATTAGAACAAAAGATTACCTCTTTTTCTTCCTTCTTTCGTTGAACACTCAGCTTATGTTGGCGCAACTTTTCAGCGTTAGGCTTTACCTCGTTTAGCCAATCGTTGGTTTGATCATCATAATCAATCTTTAGAGATTCACACAGATCATGAGAGGCATCCTCAAATCGACCTAACAGCCTGTGAAAAACAGGTTATTAACAGTTGTTTTGCTAGTGGTATACGAACCCCGTAACCCTCACAATCCCCCCTTAAATCTGCCTGTATACAAACCCTCTTATTCAATTTCGTTCCTTTCGTTTTTATCTAAGGACTGAGCATTGGTGTGATAACAAATCTCTTTCTCAGTGCTGACGGCATGACAGCTTTTGCAGTACGTAAACATAAGGCCGTTGTGATTGGCTAATAATGAGATACAACTTAAATCTAGTTGGCTGTCAGATAAACAAAGTTAAGAAACAGACTTCAGAGATCACAGCAATGCTCCGTCCTTACAAAAATAATGTTATGAATAAGGGGGAAAGTGTTAAATCCCGGCATAGTGGCCTAAATACGAATGTATTGCAGGAATATATTGGAACATCCTGAGAATCTAATTATTTAAAATATTCTTCATGGGAACAGTTTTAGCCACATATGCATGATGAGTATGGATTTCGATGTTTGTTTGTAAGGGACTTAAATGACCCATACACATAAAAAAAATATAATAATAATATCATTTTTAAAAACAAAAAAAGTTTGGTTTGGAGGTAATAACTTCAGTATTGCATACAGTTTTATAATTATCTTTGATGACTAAGTAGTGATGGTCAAAAATGTGTATGTACATAAACAATTAGCAGTTATCTTTGCACACTTATGTCATGCATTTATTTCATTATACTACTAGGTACTATTTGCCAAGGTAATTTCAATCTCTCGACCATGCAATGAAAGCCTTGAATTTATTAGATTGTCATTTTTCTATTATAATAATGTGAACATTACACTAGTAATACCTGCCTTTATTAATCACACATTAAATACTATAGTATGTTAAATATTAATTATCTGTAACGATTGAACTTTATTAATGTTAGTGTTTGTAACAATTTTTTTTTCACTAAGTTTAAATAATTTGAGAAATAGAAAATCCCTAATACCGTTTAATGATCAAATGATACCCATATGCATAAAGCCTCACTAATATACAGTGCTCATGTCCTTATATACTGTTTATAAGTAACATACCACCCTAAGTTACGCATGGGCTTTGTCTCGCTTCTTCTGAGGTTAAACTTCCTTTTAAATAGCAGGACCACACAAAGTATACTATTACAGATGTATACAAGTTTACTAGTAGAGCGGCTATTATATAACAATTTGTAAAAAACTGTGATACCTGTAAGCACGGCCGCGGAATTTGTAAGCAGCGGGCGCTGTCGCAGTTCAGTTCTAAAGCACGTGTGCAGTCTTTAATACAAGCATTAGGCTTATTCAGTCTCAGATAAATCTGAAATAAATACACCCAGATCATTAATGATTACATAATAAATGCAAAGAAATCGTGTTTATAAGCTAAAGTATAATAATAAAACAAATCCTAATATGATTTTTTTTGTATTTATCTACCTAATAATTATTAAACCACCATTTAATCAACAAATTCCAAGTAGTTATTTTCTTTGGGAGTGTCCAATTATGAATGAAATCTTAATTAAAATAGATATGATGTGTTACCTGTCCTCTCTTAGCAAAGAGTAAAGCACTCTGCGGATTCAGTTGGATAGCTTCATTGTAAAGTTTGAGAGCTTCATCAAACTGCTGCTCGGAGAAAGCACGCATGGCTTCAGATCTTTTCTCATCAGATTGATCTCTCTCTTCATCTGTGGGTTCTTTGTCGGGATCACCCATTACTTGATTGTTATCCATAGCATCACCTTCTACAACACCTGAGGAACAACAAGGGCATTTTAATTTATTTTTTCTCAAATACTATAGCTCAATATTACAGGTAGAAGACACCTTCGGCATTAAGTCTGCCTTTATACTCTTTGTATATGTGTAATAAAATAAATAAATAAAAAAAAATATCTAAAGTTTACTGTGAAAACCTGCTAAATAAAGTGAAGTTAGATTTGAGTTTAAACCTAAGAAAAGTGCTCTAATCATAGAAGGTCTCAATTACTTTAGTAGTCACAAGTTAGGACATATAATAAAAAATATTTTTTTGTGTAATATTGATGAAGATCAATGCCTAAAAACTATACTTATTGTTCATCTATAAAAATTGATTTACTAATTTAGTAATTAGTTTCAATAAAAAAGACTAGTAACATACTTTCTTTTAATGTTTACACAATAATATCATTATTAATAAACTCCAAAACATTGCAAGTCGATAAAATGAGATCTTGAACTTATCAATACTTATTATTGGAGAACTTAACTAGCAATCATTCTAGTGATTAGTAGAGTATTCCCATCTCAGAATTAGAGGCTTTATACTTTCTGATCTACTAGTCAGACACACAAAGTATGCTAGTTACTAGTATTGATATTATACTATAATTATATTAAATATGGGTTTTATCCAGGGGCAAAACCTTAAAGGTGGGTAGTAATTATAGCAAATAGGGCTTTGAAGGACCTAATATGTCACAGCAAGGGATGAATCTCACCCCAAGCAGGTTGCTGAGCTTCTCAAAAAACGGTCTATGCAATTTTGCTTGTCATGTAACTCTACTGCTTCTTCAGTGATTTTTATCTTTAACAAAACTTGTTACCCTACCTTCCATGTCAAGTTCCACATCAGACTCAGGTTCTGACTCCTCTTCTGACGATGGCTCAGCCTTTTCTTCAGCATTATTGTTACTTGTGTTGCTAAAAATAATTATTTTGATTTAATTTTGGACATAGAATTTTGTTTGTGTCTTTATAATTGAAGTAAAAATAGGGTTGGGTAATATATGTTTAGGACATACTTGAAACACAAACACCAACTATGTGCTTGTATTTCAATTACTACCTGAAAATGTAATTTTTTAGTTATTGATACTTCAAAAAATACTTATAGAATTAAAATACATTTTAACATAAACAAATTCAGCCATTTTATTAGTGGGTACTTTTTGCAGAAAATAATTATTCACTCATAATGAGACATTATTGGTTTAAAAGTATATTTAAAAATGTAGTCTTCATGAAAAGAAATTCTTTTTACAGAATAATAGACTGGACTTGTTTTTATTTACATTACCTAACATCTGACTGTACATAACAATTTGTATTTTAAATACATGCTACAAAGTATTGTCATATGTATTTTAATTTAAGGCAAAAAGTATTTAGCCCCGCAATGTAATTGATTTTTAAAATTAATATAAAAAATACGAAACAATATATTTACTTGTTCTAAAAGAATCAATAGCATTATCACGTTATAAATTTAATTAACACGTTATGAATTTAATTTGGTACATCATACTTCCAAAAGATTCTAAAATAAAAAAAAATCGTGTCTTCACGGACATATTTTCGCAGCCGGTGTCATTATGCAGGTTAGGTAGATAAATAACATTCCAGAAATTACGTACTAAGTACATAGAAATGGTTGACTGTTGTACGCAAATTAGGCGCACATCGTAGTAATCGGATAATTTATAAATATTTCATGAGTTTATTACTTACGTATCTCCGGAAGGCGTAAAGTTTTTAGCACCAAACGTAGCTGTAGGGATTGTTACTCCCAGTGACACCAAATAATCTTTAAAGAAAGCCAATTTCGGGTGATGCAAAATCTGCGGCTGGTTCTTGCATAGTTCGACGAAAACTTTTAATTGCGTTAATTGTTCTTCATTGAAAGGGCAACTCATTTTTGATCGTTAGTAATAATTCTGCCGGCAAAATATTCACGTCAATTCACGTCGTAGTTATCTATGACGAAAATTTTTCGTTTCGAGTAATCTAATAAAAATACAAATAAAAGTGATTTTTCAGTATAACTCAGATGTGAAATACTTAAATAACGAAGAAGGCTATTAAGAATTAATAAGATTTTTTTTAAAAAAAGATAAAATACGATTAACACACCTACCGCATAAAACAATATTGAATTTTGTTAAATTTTATGATTAATTCATAGATTATAGATAAAAGATTCTAGCTGTGTTGCTAGGTATATTTTAAAATATCCTCAAACTGATTCAAGAATCCCCAGAAAACTGGTTTTCAAAAATATTAAAGATTACAAAACAAATTAAGGTCGCTGAAGCCGGTGGAACTTCAAGGAGCACATCCGCCTTTTGGCTCCCGGGTTGGTAAAATTCACCTGCATAATGCGGTTTCTTTTGCCAAACTTGGGGGGGGCCAAATGCTCCCTGCCGGCGGCTCTACGCAGGAGTCGTGCGGTCCATGGCCCTGTACGGTGCCCCGTATGGTCCGCAGCTGTGGCGCGGCGGCAAGGCCGCTTTCTGAACGCGCCACAAAGAGAGATGGCCATACGGCTGATACGGGGATACCGCACGATCTCCTGCGAGGCGGCGGGCCTCCTTGCCGGACTGCCGCCATGGGGTCTCGAGGCGAAGGTCCTTGCGTCACTGTATGTGTGGCGTGGGGAGGCGCAGAGCCGGGGCGTAGCTCGCTACCGCGACAAATTGCCGCGCGGCGGACGGAGCTCCGGCAGAACCTCATGGCGGAATGGCGACAACGACTGTCGCAACCCTTGGCTGGGCACGCCACGATAGCGGCGGTAAGTCTCCTCTTCGAGGTGTGGCTGACGAGACGTCACGGCGTCCTCTCATTCCGGACGACGCAGGTACTGACCGGTCACGGTTGCTTCGTCAGGTACCTGTATCGGATCCGGGTGGAGGATACGCCCGCGTGTTTTTACTGTGCGGATAGGCCGGAGGACACGGTGGAGCATACGGTGGAGGTGTGCCCAGCTTGGGCTGAGCACCGCCGTGTTCTCACAACGGCCATCGGTGGCGGAGACCTCTCGCGTCGGGGCCTGGTAGAAGCCATGCTCCGGGCGAGAGAGAGTGGGACGCAGTCACCTCCTTCTGCGAGGACGTGATGCTCGCAAAGGAGGTGGCGGAACGGATACGGCGCCAAAGCGCCCAACGTCCCATCCGCCACGGCAGACGCACAAGACGCGGGCGTCGAACGTCTGCTGAGGATCGTCGGCCTCCGTAGGCGCGGACCGTCGGGTGACGAGCATTGGGTAGCTCGTCGCCCGAAACACCCCAACGGCCCGTGTGTACGGCGCGTAGTGTTCCACGCGCACCTCGAAGAGCAGTGTCAGTGTGATTTGCGGGGCCCTTTAGGGCCGGTGCCTGCCTAGGTCTCAATGCCACCGGGTCTTGGACCTAGGCACATAGGCAAAGGATGGGAACACCGTAGGTTTTTAGTCAGTAAAAGTCTGACACGCCCTCCCGCCCATCCCAAGGCGGGAGATAGTCAACTAATAATTTACCTACGTAAAAAAAAAAAAAAAAAAAGGTTGCTGAGTCACAAGCTCAAAAGCAGTGCCTAGACGGCTGTTATAGTATATTTCGCTCTGAACTGGATTCTTTTTTTACCTAAAACTTGTTTTATTTTGTTCCCGGATATTTCCATGCCTTTTGAATTCCTCCAATTTAGAATAAACGCTTCGAAACTGACATTACTCAATGTACAGATTATATTGTACCTACCTCTATAGTAATTTATTTGTGGTTATTTGTGGTTATCTGGATTGCTGGTTAGGAGCAGGAATAGAATAGGCTATTCATTATGCGACGGCTATACTATTTTTTCACAATATAAGTAACGTTTTTGAATTGTGTTATAATATTTTATTTATTTTTTTATTGCCTTGAATGACGCGACGAACCTGCCATTCACCTGATGGTATAGTCTGGCACACGAAAGTTGAGCCTGAAGAAGCGCGGCGAATTTAAAAAAGATACGTGTGGTATCGCTAAGTATAGTAGGAATAAATTGTCTCGATACTGTACAAATAATATGACATTTAGGTTTGATTTTCCGAAGTAAAATGCGTATATGAATGGGTTTAAACTTCTCATATTATATTCTATTACTAGTATTATAAACAATATTAAGAAGCCTCAGACGGCAGAACAGATTGTTATATATTAAACTTAACGTTATTATGATAGAAATAAAAATAAAATGTTAATTATTTAAATATTAATTTATTATACGAGTAGTAATCAAAACCAAAATCACGAAAAAAAAATTTTTTGTGAGCCATTTCAGTCATTGGTCATGACGACGTCCATGATCGGTCCATGAGGTGTTTTCTATGTTTGTTATGATTCTGTACCAGACAAAAATGGATTTTAAAAAATTGTGTCTCCAAGCTGCAATGTCAAATCTTTCAATAAGTAATGGTCGCTCGTTTTTGTTTTGCCTAAACTCATAACTATTATTATGCAATATGTGATGTAACGTTTCGCGAGAACCAGTAAACTTAATGGACTAGGTACCTTAGATCTGTCAATAAGCATCGCAAAATAGGAACTTCTTTTTTTACTAAGTAAAATTAATTTATTTTATTTCTTGTGACATTTAAGCTTATTTCAAAACCATATAAATTAGATACTGTGGGTTAACGAGGCCCCTTTTTTGTAGATGTACAAAAAAATGCATCATTCACTTGTCCTTCTTTTTTATTTCGTTTTAAAGCTGCAACGCTAACTCTTGAGAAAGAAAATAATGCTATTATTATGGACATGAACATAGGTACAATACAAATAAACTAATGCGTTACAAAATCATGTACACACCAGTCATTGCTGTAATTACTTCCAAATATTAACACTTGGTTTTAATTAGCATCTCCTCTTAGAAAGCAGTTTCTTTAATAAAATTTACCGATATCCATATTATCTGGAAATTGATAATTTATTTATATTGATACGAATCAGGTATTTTTTTTTAAAACTGGTATTACGCCAAATAAAAAAAAAAAAAAACACCGATTTATAGAGTTGGGTAGGACATGACATGAAAAAGAGTTTGTAAGAATAACCTCTTTTTAGTATTGAGCCGGTACAATGTCCTACTTCAAATGAGGCGAGGCGTAGTGAGGCTCAGCGCTTCAATGCGTGTCTTACAGTATTTTTTAATGTTAACACTAAAAATATTTCCCTCTCGCTCGCGACTCGAAACGCAGTAATGTAATGTTCATTGTAAAATAACGTCCTATTGTAATTTGTAGCATGAGGTTTTCTACCTCACTGTCCTCGTCCTATAGTTTACCAAAGACGGAGAATGAGTAACGCGACAGCCGCGACATAAAATTTGAAGTAGTACAATATATAATTTTGAGCCACTCTTACATTTTGACGTCATGTACCGGACTAATGTACCGCCTCTTGGATGTCCTACTCAACATTACCGATTTAAAGATATACTTTAAGTATCATAACTAATTCTGTTAAACTAAGCTATAAATCTCGTTATCACATATAAATATTGCCGTTTTTTGTGGAAGGCACCTCGCTTCTTCTGTGTATCCCCTTTAAACTTATTCATCATAGTATATAATAACTTTCGCACACCAATCTTTATTGTTTTATTCATTTATAATGATATAATCAATTAAAATCGTGCACAATATTTTACACTTTGTATAATAATAATAATAATAATATCAGCCCTGTATTATATACTTGCCCACTGCTGAACACGGGCCTCCTCTACTACTGAGAGGGATTGGGCCTTAGTCTACCACGCTGGCCTAGTGCGGATTGGTAGACTTCCCACACCTTCGAAATTCCTATAGAGAACTTCTCAGATGTGCAGGTTTCCTCACGATGTTTTCCTTCACCGTTAAAGCGAACGATAAATTCACAAAGAATACACACATGATTTTTTAGAAAAGTCAGAGGTGTGTGCCCTTGGGATTTGAACCTGCGGACATTCGTCTCGGCAGTCCGTTCCACACCCAACTAGGCTATCGCCGCTTTAGGCTCAACTTTCGTGTGCCAAACTTTAAGCGATATGACCCTCCATAAACAGCAGAAACACCTTGATGACAAAGTATTGTTTGCTGCGCTCGCGATCCCGAGACACAAGATGTCAAGTCTTATTATGTCCAGTACTACAAAGTTCTTCAAATCGGAACACAACAGCGACTACACACTGCTGCTTGGCGGCAGAAACAGATACTGCGGTGGTACTCACTCAGGCGGATTCTTACATATAAGAAACATGCCACCAGTGGGTCGTAATCACCACCATCATTTAATATTAAATTTTAAAACATTGCTTGTGCAAATCACGTTCAATAAATAATTTAAAAAATCCATTGTTTTGCGACTATAAAATATATTTCGCTATTTGGTCTCAACTCTTTAGCCAGTTTATATATTCGTTATTTTTGTTATACCTAAATAATATAAAAGCATTTTAAACGTTTTCCTATAAAAATTTCCACTCATTATTAGAAAATAAATAAAATACGAGTATAAAAGCAAGACATAGAAGTAAGAAGAAAATAATATATCAAAATCAAAATATTATGAACTTAATCAATTTTGTTACATTATAATAATATTTAAGTACCTAATTTTTTTAAATATAAAAAAAATAAGTTACAGTTGACACAATAAGTACCTTAGATCCCTCAGAACTCAGATCGATTGGATATTTATATGTCTGCGCGTATATGCAGTGTATTATTTATGAGTTTGTGCATAATACTACGAAGGACTTTCTGCTATGTATTCAAAATGTAGACATGATATACCTACACTGACGTTTACTATAGCGTAGTAGTCTGAGCATAATATATTGTTACGCGCCGCTATCCTAGCCGCTGACATCGGGCGTTTCCGGAAGTATTCGGCTGCGCGGGCAGGCTGGCAGAAGAGAAAATATGTCACGCGGCGACTATTCTATTATTATTCTCTCTGGTTGGACGTTGTCAAAAGAATGTCTAAAATTGTATTCTGTAATTATTTTGCTAATATAATGTTTACTGTAAAAAGAGCGTTTAACAATATAGGTATTAAACGTCAGTCAGGTAAGTATGTATCTCTGCTATGTATCTTAAAATGATTGCAAGCTTTTCCCTGAAAAACCTTTTTTTCGGTAATGTAAGCGTCTATTATGCCGGCTTAGAACTTAATTACTTGTTTATTTATTATTATCGTATTTTTGTCGCAAAATAAGAAACAAAATCATGATTTTATAATTTCATATCAACTTCACGATTTTAATGGCTTAAGTGGCGTAGTTATTAATTATGACTGGCGTCATTATGTTCACAGATCTGACGCAGGGAACCATTCTGGGTGCGTATGACGCAATAAGGGAAATACGGTCGGAAATATTTATTTATCAAACAAATTTAGCAACGATCGTAGATTATTGTGATGTCATTATTGTATTTGTTTATTTTTTTTTTATTTTAACTATCTCTGCAAAGACTACAAAAACTACTCTGTACGAAAACTATCTCTACAAAGAAAATATTTACTAATAGGGAGAAACTTCACCTACTATAATATTATAACATTGACCGCGCAAGAATATATAGCGGTTCTACATTTTCTTTTATTGCTTTATATCTTTTTTAATATTAACGAAATTACTTCTGACTTCGATCTTCTAAGGCTTTTTTTCAATAAACACTGTCACTTGACCTCTTTTGATTATAAAAGGTTAAGAGAGGCGATAAAGCAAAGAGGGTAAAAATGGAGCGTGCCGAGTTTAAAGGGTATATATGCCGTGCAAATTATGTAAAAGCACTCTAAACTGAATCCTGACACGATCTGACCGAGTACGTTTATATTTTTATGCAGAGAATATGCCGACTGTCGCGATTTATTAGATTACTAACAGCCACAGTCTTGTGTACGTAGAATAAAAAGATACGAAATATTGCTAGTATATATTAATGCTAGATCGAACAACGTGTAGGTTTTATAAAAGTTGATATATATCTAGACAATAACATAGTCAGGAAGTAAGAAATGAAGAGGCAGCGTATAATGCACTTTAAACATTTAGACATTAGACCAGAGGCTCAAGTTATGCAAGAGAGAAATACATTTTGTTACGCGCCGCTATCCTAGCCGATGACATCGGGCGTTTCCGGAAGTATTCAGCTGCGCGGGCAGGCTGGCAGAAGAGAAGATATGTCACGCGGCGACTATTCTATTATTATTCTCTCTGGCTGGACGTTGTCAAAAGAATGTTTAAAATTGTATTCTGTAATTATTTTGCTAATATAATGTTTACTGTAAAAAGAGCGTTTTACAATTTATTTATGAACTTTGAGGAAAGTAAAGCAATTCAATTCCTGCAATTCCTGCTATTAATATCATATAGTAGTGAGGCATGTACACTGGTATAGTAGTTTAAGTACCTTAACGATTAACGTTTTCAATGAACGGACTTAATCAATTTAGTCTCTAATGATTTAGTAGCGACCAGCCTCAATCCACTTGTGTATCCTATGATCTCAATCAAAATTTTAATCCATCAGTTCCGTTGCTGACAAAGAGAATTTGCATCAGTGACCGACGGGCTGACGCCTGACATAGTTTATTTGAGACAAATTGATTTGAACTAAACGTGAGATTTGGAATAATTTTTTTTTGTCATTGTTTTGAATGACGAGAGAAGCTTGTCGTTCGCCTAATGGTAAGAGATACGATTGCCCATAAACAGAAGAACCACCATCCAACATTATTAACTTGAATTACTAAGTATTTTTTGGTATTCCACTGCGCTCGACATCCTGAGACATGAGATGTTAAGAGTTATAATGTCCAGTAGTTACACTGGCTATAATGCTCTTAAAACCGGAAAACAATTTTGACTAAACTTGCTGCTTGGCGGTAGAAATAGTCATTGCGGTAGTACTCACCCAGGAGGACTCTCACATATGAGAGACCTACCACCAGGTATATATATTTATATAATTAAAATATCATCGTTATAATTTAGTGCTGATACTTAATAAATATTACAGTTTGATTATTTTACATAATAGTATGTAATTACTAAATACCACCAAAAGGTATAAATTTATTGAGTTATTTTTTGACACCAATAAAGGAAACTGTGTAATGTAAATCTGGAATTAATAAAAGATCATTTGTCGCATTAATTATTAGTCTTTTTATTTGTATTGTCACACTTTCTTTTGATGACATTTCATCTTATTCTATCATCTGATTAAAATAATAAATATAATGGCCATGTCATACATAACCTGATTACGTTTGTCTTTAGATACTAATTATAGATAACGACACGAATAGTGAACACATAGGAAGAATGATAGAAATCAATTGCCAGAACCATCGATGCATTGGAGGTCGAAATGACCAATCACGAGTGTGTTTACGACGCGTACCGCCATTATTATTATATTTCAAATATAATTTGACTGCCTTGTAGGTGTAGTTGTATTACAGCTAGAGGAATACCTCTAGGAACTGACATTGTAGATAGAGATTGTTATTTTTACTTATATTAAACGTCCATGAAGAATATAAATTTTTCAACTTTAAAATCGCGATGTCTCCCGAACGGTGACTCGTACGAAAAAAATATTAGAACCGTTGTTGTAGGGAATTGTATGATCTGCAACTTTTTTCTGATCTACTTACGATAAATCTCCGGTTCAGAGAAAAATGGAAAAAACCGCAATTTTTGACATTTGACCTTGAATAAAATTTTATGTACACATAGGATCGATGGGGACTTTTGACATTTTATTGATCCTTACCTATTTATCGTCTATATCAAATTTCAGCTCTCAGCGAATTTTTCCTTTACACATGTTTTTGATGTCTATTTTGACTAGACTAATAATTTTAATCCAGTAGATAGACAATTTATTAAGGAATATTTTTTTTTGTTTAAAATGTTCCAAAAACCTCAAATTGTTTTTTTAAATAAATTGTTGTATTTCTGCCCGTAAAATTAAGCGCCAATAAGTATGGAACGCATTGATCAAGGCCGTTTGCAAGGTGAGAGGCATTAAAAAAGAATTCTACGAATAAAATAGGGTTAATAAACATTTTCAAACACGGAGTCCATAAAAAAAGCCTTGAAAAGAACGAAAAATGGGAAAATAATTGCGATATGGATCGGCATCCCCCGTGTTTGCCGTGTTACTCTAGTCTGGCGTGCATGTTAGGAGAAATACGCGTAAGGTGCGATACTATGCGTAGTTCCCAATACACACCATCAGCAGAGATATGCATCGGGCATGCTTCATTGACTCGAACACGCGGCATGTGTGAAATGTGCTTCCATTAATTCCTTGATATGCTAAACTAGAAAATATTTGCATGTTAGTTTGGGATCACGCAGATATTACGCAACTATGCGCTGACGACATTCTTCTACATTTATATATTGTACTACAACTATTGACGGGTGAGGCTAGGGATCGTCATGAGAGACTTGCGTAAAGTTTGTAAATAAAACTGTACAGATAGTTGGATGAAAGAGTAATTAAAAAACTTTGAGGTAAACGAGATTAGTAATTTACAAAGACAATAGAAGAGTGCATCATTAAAAGAAAATGGCCTCTTGCTCGTTACTTAAATAAATAATTAGTTCGTGTATGCGCAATATATGTTATACAATTCTTGTTCGTGTTAATATTCCACGATGTTATTGTGTTACGAGGGATAAATTATGTCATAAAATATAGAATTACCGTACAAACAATCGTATTAACAATTTGTTGGCGCAAACAGTGAAAGTCTTCCTTACTTATATCTCAGAATTAAGTAGCTTACAGTTAACTAAGTAAGTCTCGGTAAACACAATTAAAACGGCATCTCGCATGTGGACGGATTCCGTGAGTCTTAGGTATAATTTTCCGGTGTAAATCCGGGCTTTAAGAAGCCCTTTCAAATTCTCCGTCTGCCCTTAAGGGAATTTTAATGTACTTCGATGCTATTTACTTTCTGAATAAATTCAGTATTTGGGTGCAAATGCTGTCATTAGAAACTTATGTATTCAGAAGTGTCACGTCGACTAAATGTGAGATCTAAGCTTTTATATATTTTCTTTTACATTACCTAAAATATGGTATATATGTCAAGTGCTAATGTGTAAGAAATGAAAGACATCTTTAGCCTAAAGTATTCTATCAACACAGACAGCGCATTAATTGAAAGCAATTCAGAAGATTAGAATTGTCTAACATACTAAAATATTTAAATAATAAACTGTCAAATTAATTATATTATTCCGTAGTAAAAATAAATTAATCAAACTAGCAGTAAACACTCTATCTTGAACTTTAATGTTTGTTATATTTGTTAGTTATTAGTTTTACTATTTGGACCCTTTGACCCTCCGTAATTAGTTATACGGCACTCAGATTGATGAAGAACTTCCACATATCCTTAACAACAACAAAAACTATCAAGTTAGTAGATATTGTTTATATTTAGTTAATACGTGTATCTTTTAATCCGTAAAAATATTTATGCATTTTTATTGACTTCTCCATTCCATTCCGTCAGTTTTCCTTATTCTTATTTTAAGTTGACGCAACACATATTTTCTGGCATATTGCAGGATTTGGCTTAGTTTTTACAATCTGCCGCTTCAGCGTGTCTGACGTCAACAAATTCAATAAGAAAACTCACAGCAAGCATTGTTCTATCTAGAAATCAAATTTAGGACCTTTTGCTCTACAGTCCATGTACGTTACAAGACCTAGGAGTCTACAAGTCAAACTTTAGCAGACTATAAATAGCAAGAAAATGTTAAACTACACATGTCAGGTGTATTTGCTACTCAAGGCACTGTTATGCATTTATAGTAGTTTGAATAAAACGCCCTATAATCCACTACGTAAAGTTTTCGGAATAAGCTTTGGCCAGACATCTCACCCAGCCTCTCGTCACGGCACTATGACGTAATGTAACAATATTACACAGTGGCGCTACGCCCTGCAATGTACAGTCGACGAAATGAAATCATACCTCGCCACCCCTTATGTATAATAAAAGTCTTATCTAATTCTCACTTCCATACCAGAATTAACTAGCCGTCCTCGTGGTTTTAATTTCAGCTCGAATCAAAAGTTGCTCTGCTACATTTAAATCGCAGGTATGGAAAAAGCGTATAAATGTCATAAAATTCGTAATCATAAAACGATGTAGCTTGGCCCGCACACAACGTGCAGGGTGCCGGCAGTAACGGGACAGAGCGCTGGGACGAACAAAGAGAATATAGGTGAATACATTTTCTACAAAAAGAATGGCTTCTAGACGGCTTTTGTCAAGTACTTTTTTCAAAGATATTCAAATATATAGTTAGTTATAGACCGGATATCAGGGCCAAATTTTTGCTCCAATAGTTATTACCAATTGGTAATAAGTCGCTGTCTTATTTGATATGTCCGTATCACAAGATGTCACTGCGTCCTTATATATTAATACAATAATAATATATTTACAGAATACATGCTAATATTCGCATTAATAAATGTGAATTATGCTACAAACATTACCAAATTCTTCTACTATATAGTTACCATTTTGTATAGCCATTATTTCCTACAATTGAAACGAAAAGATCCACTTATTAAATATTAATGGCATAAGAAAAATGTTTCTAATGTACGTAGTCACAAAATGAACACATTCTGTAATTTTCTGAAGGTTGAATGAACAATGAACCCTTTCAATTTATATCGTCCCTGCTTATCATCCCTATTGTGGAGTACATAATAAGACAGATTCATTCATCACTGCACAGTTTTTCAGAGCACTTACTCTTTCAATCGATATTAAACCTAATGGCATTTTTTTTATAGCCTCGGAAAGAAGATACCTACCTTTTTCTTTATTCCAATGGTAAAATATCCATTATTATATATTTGCTACCCAAAATTGCAACGGATAATTTCAGGTACATTTTTTCATTCCATGCGCTGTCATATAAGAGGTTGGCTAAAGTGTTATTAAAACAGTTATCAACAGTTGTTATTTTTTCGCATAGATTCATATTTTATAAGAAACATTTTTTTAACACATGAAACTAAAAATGTATCCGAGCGAAAGCAAATTAATTACTTTTAACACGGCAAGTTAATTGAGGGCTCAATAAGTATTTATTAAGGACCAACTTAGTACCTTCTAATTTAATTCCAGAAATTTTAGAACACATTTTGCTATCCTAAAATTAATAAGCTTCCAAGTAAATAATCTGTTAAAAAAATAACTTTCTCGTATTAAAAATTTTCATGGCATTAGTTGAGTACTTCGAAATGTAATTATCTATTTTAAAGGTTGTAAGAGTAAAAATTTATCATCCAAAATATGATGTTAATACATTAAAGTGATAAGGGCACATTATATACATAATATTATGAATTTACATGAATAATAAATATCGATCGGAATCACAGTTTCAAAAAAAATACCTTATGTAACAGCTTGCAATTCCATATTGCATTTCATAGTCACTGATATTCAGAGGTCTTAACAGGCAGCCCTTCGTTCAGTTTACCAGTCTGGATGTTATATTGCCGGGAGACTTGTAGACGATAACACGACAAAAGTCTTGATTGAGTGATGATAGTGAAATTGCGAGAACAGAGGGTAGATTACCAGCTCAGATTCAGAAGTTCATAGATAATTAGATTAGCACTAGAATGATAGTAGATGTCGTTAAATTGGTTATAAACTGACATCCATACACATATGACATCTAGAAAACTAGTGCATAAGGCATGTCAAGTTTTATACAGCAACCTTATGAAACTTCTTCAAAAGGAGTATTCCGTGGCAGCCCAGGTAGGTACGTAAAGCATACAGTTCGTGCTCTTATACATTTAGTAGTTTTTACTTCTTTTTCGTAGACGACACTCTCGAACAGCGCTTTTGACAGTCAAACATGAATCTAGTTTCCCTCGTAAAGCTTTAGTGTGCTTTTGCAATCAAAATTAATGCCAGATGTTCATGTCTTTATTTTTGTATTTCATCGCTGAGAGTGAGTTAGTTTTTGAGAACACCAATACAACGTTCATGAATTAAATTTTCTACCGCAATATGCACTTAAAAGTGTAACTATACAAGGTCTCTGATTGTGTTAAAATATTAAAGCGTTGTACGGACATTGATTTGCTGTACCTTTATTTGTGCGTGAGTAAATTCTTCACCAATATAAATAAATTTTTATTTTATTATAATGTTTGCTATGTATCAAATTATTTAGTAGGTAGGTATATTATACTTTATATAGTGTGTGCCTTTTTATTTTATAATTATTTGTTTTGGTGACCATTTTTTATAATATAATTGGAAAGCCTCCTACGACGTAAAATTACAAATACGATAGAAAATAAAATAAGCTTTTGTTCTAGATAACAGTTACGGCATTTGTTATTACATAAAAGATTTTGAGCGTTTGAGAATATTAAGAATGAATTCCATATCTTCTGGGCAGAGAAGAGCTTCAGGAAAAGGTTGACGGAAAAGTTCTGGACGGAAAAGACCACGAACCGGAAGACGCAGCGTAAGCAGGCCCCCCACGAGATGGATCCATAACCTGTTGAGGGTCGCCGGAGTCCAATGGATGAGGGCGTCCCAGAACCGGTCCCTGTGGCGCTGAATGGGGGAGGCCTATGTCCAACAGAGGACGATTCCCGGCTGAAATAACGCAGAGAAAAGGTATTCTTTATATTTTTATTATTATTGAAGAAATTTGAAGATTTTAAAACTTCTTTATTGGTTCCCTCACCTTATTAAAATATTTATTGTTGTTCTTTACAATTAAAAGAAAATAAAAATTTACGTTTTCCGATACTTATTCACATATTATTCCAATTAAAGCCATAGTTTGTAGTAAGAACTAAAGGACCCAAAGGATTTACTTTTTCAAAATAAATTCTAAAAGAACTGCATATAATACACGTAATGTTTCAAGTTTTAACTTTTTATAATGCCACATAACATAATATGCAAAGTATAAAACACGTCATGTTTCAAGTGCAGGTTACGTTGTTCTCTTTTTCAGTCTGACGCGATGTATTATATTTTCATTTGAATTATGGATTTAACATTTTATGCATAAGCTGTAGCCACTACGCAGTTTTTCTAATTTTAGTTTGGTGTATATTTCAGTTATCATATTTTATTTGTTTTAAAGGATTTTTAAACCTTTTATGGATAAAATGGTTAATAATTGTTTTTGTAAATGACTTATTCATTCTGTTTGGTATTTTTTAAACCCTAAACATTGTAACACTGGACTACAATAAAATGTAATAAATTAGTTTTAGGCGGTGAGTTTCCACGTTTCATTTTGGTATATATGCATAGATGATGCTTAAATAAAAAAATAATAATCAGCATATAACAAAAAAGTAAAAGGATTCTTTCACGGTTTCCAAAGCATTTCTCATTAAATAAACAAAAACAAATTTTATAAAGAACATCTTGAAAGTTTCAACAGTAATGAAAGAAACAGAGATTTTATTTTTGTCATTGGTTTATTCCGATGTTTTGGGTGATTCGCCTATCCCTTTATTTCGTGAGGAAAACATTTAATGCGGTTTCAGTGTAAGGGTGAATTGTGAAACGGTATTAACTTACTTGAGATCCTACAAAAGATTTAAGCTGGCGCAAAGTTATGCAACAGATTTGAAACAGATTTTATCAGTAGTAACCAGTAGTACCAAAAAAGTACGAAGTTTGAGAGATATGTTTTTCATATTTTTTTAAGTGGACGAACATGTCATCATATCATAATGTCGGACATGGATGTCAGACACTATTGAAAATCTCACTTATATGATAATGACCTAAAATAAAGGTTCAAAAAGATGCAAGTAAAGTAAAATAAGACTAATAAAATATACTTTTCTATCAAATCACATCCAACTTTATACGAGGCCCATTCTGAACTAATCATCCGCAACCAAAACAAAATTGAGTAACGTCAAAAGATATAATTTACGGTGTCCAGGGATCGGAACGCACCTGGAGCCTACTTCGGTTTGCGTTACATTAAGTGGCAGGGCGCTCGTCAAATAAGATGGTACCGGTCATCACAAATTGAACAGGCGGACTTGTGGTATTGACATTATGCAAAATTTATCGGACGCTACTAGATATTATTCCATTGTTTACTTCAATACACTGTACTTTAAATTTACTTAAATTAATAAATATATTATATGTTGGTAAAAACTATTTACAGGTTTTGTCGGGGTTATTTGTATTATTATTTTCTCCCAACGTTTCGAAGACTTTGCAGCCTTCATGGTCGCGGGGCGGTTTGAGGTGTAAATTTTTTTTTTGTTTACGTGTTGGTCGTCCTTAAGTGCAAGATACAATATCTTAGTACAATATTAATAATCGTGATGAATAAATTCGTAAATAGTTAAACTTCAATGTCTAATATACGCGTAAATATTAGAAATCATTATGCAAATGTTAACCTTTATGTTGGACAGTTTTAAAAAGTCATTAAACTGGCTGAAATTTTTGTCACTCATAAAATTATAATACTGGCCTATTGTTTGGTAGTATCTTCGTCGGATTCGGATTAAGAAGGACTTTGACGCAGACAGACCCACGAACAGAAATCAATGTTTACATTATAGTGATAAATAATGGTAATGGTATATTTCTCTCTGGTTGCATAAATTATTTCTCTGTATATGTTTACTCGTACGTATAACGCGATATTATCACTGTAGAAATAGGGCATGTGCACAAATTACTGCATGCGACATCACCTATAAAGTTTAATAATATTATCACCAAAACTCTGCGAGAGTGCAATGAAAATAGAACCTTTAGACTATAAACTACGTTCCTATATTTTGTTCACGATCGTTATTATAAAATATAACAAAATTACAATTTTATTTAATTTACGAAAACCAATTTCATTAAATAAATTTTCCACATAAGTCGAATTCTTATCCGCCGTCTCTACATAAAGATGCAAAACTGAATACCAATGTTCAACTTAAAATGATGTACAGCAACCGTTGATATTTTATACTTATTATTTCCACATCAATAGCGGCTCTTCAACGTTAAACCTACGTAAAACGTGGACCATTTTAACGCCATTGTCATACTTTGCGAGTGGAGTCATAACAGTTGATCCCGATTTTATTGCGGTTCTGGATGCAATATGCAACCGTAAGTACACTCGTCTGTAAATTCTGCATAGATGGATAATTGTGGCAGACTGGCGCTTTACGGTTAACTGGAATTGCATCGTGTAATAGGAAAATAATATGACTGCCATTATTTCAACATGTACGGCTTTTGTGTTCGATTTATTACAACTTATATCGTAATATATTACAAAACAACACAATTGACAATGTTTAGAACTAATGGAAGTAAATACTATTCGTTAACAAATTGTCCATAATATACTGAGAATAGTGATATTTTATTGCTACGTAAGTAATTCCTCCGTCTCTGTCTTTAAGAACGAGAAGTTAAAACTAACTTTTAAAACTAAGGACTTTTTAATATTACCATCCCCGTTTCATCTTCTAAGAACATTTTTGTGAAATACTTTCTAAACGAGTACCTCCATCCTGTGAAAAATGCCCTATCCGACTTTGAAGTCAGTTTATTTTATACGTTTATATAACATATACTTATACAGGTATATATAAATAATGAGTGAGTTTTTCTTTAATTTATTCATATAGAGACACAAATATCACAATCTAATTCAAAATAATTATAATTTATTGCATTAATACCTAAGATTAGCTTACATAGAACAAAACAGAAAACACAAAAGGCCAACTGTTATAGTAATGCATTATGTAGAAACCATTGTTATAATCAAACGTTTCTTGCATTACGTTAATAAAATACACGACCAAGACATACCGAGAAAGCGTAAGAAAATAATCAAGAACAGGTGTCAAACAATCCTTTTATATTTGTCCCAACCGCGCTCGCCAACGGGTAGTCGTAAAAACTTACCACTTCATCGAGTGGTTTTCATGAATCGGGATTGGATCGGATGTCCTCGGCCACCGTCGGGAGCGCTCGGCTCGTTTGGGCGGGCGGAAGGAAATTTAGTCTCGGAATACTGCGAAGGCGGACTGTCGTGTCACTGCGTCACTGTATATACTGTGTAACATCGTTAAATGCATATAACTGTAAACCAACATTTAAAAAAAGTGCCGCAATTGATTGTAAAAATATTAAAGAAATATTTTTTAATATATTTTTATGTGTTCAACTGGTGTATGAAGTTTTAGTGCTACTGAATAGTGGACTTGTACAAAGAAACGATGTTAAGACGTCCAACTTATAATGTTACACTCACGCAGGTGAGGATAAGGTTTCCAAATTAAATTATGCTACTGAAATTTTATAACCTAACTTATTTATTTATAGCTATGAATTTTAATAGTATATAATATTAAGTACTTCAAAGATTTAAAACAAGTATTCACAGAATAAGTACCTCATAAATATAAAGTGGGGTTGTTAAAGTAAATAATAGTTTTACGTTATTGATAAGTTCAAGGTCTTGACCAGAGATAAAAAAACATATTTAATTTAATAAAACTAAATTATTTTTATGATAGATAATTATTAAGTACTAAAGTCCTTTCATAATTATAGACATTATTATATTATAATATAATAATCTTTTTAAGCTGATTGACTGTTGTACAGACTGACCCAAAACGAACAGCGTAAATCTAACCTTAGAAACATGAAATTTAACAGATAACAATGTTTTAAATAATAGGTTAAAGTTAAAACTGGAATCTGGAAACTAAGATCATGTTATGAGAGTTAAATGGATGACAGTTTGTATAGTTTCGTCATTTTCGAAGTAGCAAATATGCAAATATGCGAAATGGCGTGTATGATTTTATTACTAATAATTAAATTATAAGCTTGTATAATAAATATATAACACCTACGGAATGAATCCCATCCGGTCCGTTTTGTTCGGAAGCTTTTTAACATTTTGATGGATTAGATAATATTTGCAATTCACTCAAGAAACAATTTCATATTATATGTATTCAGTCATATTTAGCAACAGCACATATAAACGCGGAGTTTTGTGCGGAAATCTTTGTGCAAAGTCTGTGAGTATTATTAAGTGCTCGTTTGATCGCGTGGTGGCGATTTGACGGCGCCATCATGTGAATACTTTGTTAATCGCTTCCAATAATCAATCCGGGTGTTTAACGTGAAACATTTTTCGGCTTTGTTACTCTTTTAAAACATTGATTGTAAATACTGGGTCAGTTTTATATTGCATTACTAAATGCAACCACATATTTATCATCACTTCTGCTAACATTGTGCCAAAAATTATAATCCATGATAAACAAATAGTATGCCAAAAAATCCCGGTTTTAGTTTTCTGCTTTCTTATTCATTTTGAAGTTTAGTGCTAAATATGATGTATTTGTTAGTGTATTTATGACTGAAAGTATGTTGTTGCCTCCCGGATAAATTGTCTTCGTGTAGGAGCAGTGACTATAGGGCTGGTAAAATTATTTTTTTTAATATTTATTATGTTCAAAACTTACACTTTCTATTTTATATCTATGATTAAAATAACTAATGGTAAATGTATACGGTTTCACTTATTAACGCAATGCCAAAATGACCCTGTATTTTGAACCATCAATGTACAATTTTTTACGTCGTTTTTCCGCAGTTATTGCTACGTGTTTCATTTATGTTTACATATAAACTTCGTGTTATTTCTACGATACTTTCTCGTATTTTACGTATGTGTATACATTTTAAAACCACGTTCTATTTGCAACGTGAAATTTTAACCATCGCGTGTGCATAGCTGATGAGACGGAAACAATTTGGAACTTTCTAAAATGCACGATCACGTACGTCAGGAATTGCTTGTTTCCATATGATCCGAAGCACTTATAATGGATCTAACGCATTCAATTTTGTTCAAAATATCAACCTCAAAATAACCGTTCTTTGTCTATACTATAGTTTGTAATACGAGTGAAAAAAATCATAAAAAAAAAACTACACAAGCAGCAGGCATCCTCAAAATTAGACGTGATGCCAGCGTGAAATATTTACTTAAAATACGCGCATAGTATATCAAAACAACAATCTATCACAGCTGTATCTGTAGTGCGGGGGTTCTGATATTGTGTCACATAGTGAGATATAGTGGCCGGATGGGGCTCTATGACAGTAACATTGTCAATGTTTAAAATATTGATCATCTGACAGTGTTTTAAGGTTTTTAAAGATAGCTTAGCTGGATAAGTCGCGGGAGCAAAAAGTGTTGGCGGGACGGAGATTTCTAATCTTTGTTTTTTAATTTTTTTATTAGTCGCTTTTATCGAACATAGAGCTTGATACATATAGACATTTTCAATGAGACTTCAGACAGTGTGTACGTAAAGTCCCGCGAACCCGCATTAGGCCTCCTTAATCCCTCAATCGTCGAGGAGACCCTTCCCAGCAATACGACGATTTGAAACAGGGCTGATATTTACTATGTTATCCTATAAGAAGCGTCTAACAGGCTCGAAGATGATTGCCTTAATCCTACTAACAATAAAGCTAAGATTTGAAAGTTAATTCTATTTCCCGAGAAAATCTTTGCTATTTATTCAAAACTCAAAGGCCTAGGGGGACATAATCAACACTAAGCATAGATTTCTAACCTAATTGTAGATAAAGAGGTGGCACACCGGAAAACGTGATTATGAAGAACCGATAACGAACATAAAGTCGTATCGGCATGCCATTAAAGGTAACTTTAATGGGACATTATGTTTGAGGTCTTTTGTCGAGAATACTACGGAATAATGTGGTTTTTATTCTTAGTAATAACTAGTAATGCTCTCAATTGTTTCAAGCTGACCTGGTTAAATTTCATATAAAATTATTTGACTCGATCA